>NW_026136702.1:21275417-21352273 GCF_905237075.1 Dicentrarchus labrax
TATGGGGGATTCTTTTATCAGGGTGTTCTTTGTTTATTATATATAATAGGTGATGGAACAAATATTGATAATTACAGACATCTTACCATCATGAATACAGACTATAAAATAATTGCTAAATAATAAGGGAATAGACTTAATGATAAACTAGATGAAATTATAGATAAAGAGCAAACATGTGCAATTAAAGGCCGTGTGATGTGGGGGATAACCTAAGTATTTTAAGAGAAGTCCTACACAAACCTGAAGATACAAAAGGTTTTTTATGTTATTAGTCTTGACCAAAAAAAAAGCATTTGACTACATCTCCAGAGATTATCTCTGGGCAGTGATGGAAGCATACGGCTTCCCAACAGGCTTTATTCACATGGTAAGATGTATGTATTTCAAATCTAATGTGTGTGTAAATGTAAATGTTTATTTATCTGAGTCTTTTGAAGTGGAGAGAGGTGTGAAACAGGGCTGCCCTCTGAGTGCAGCTCTATTATCTGGAACATGTGTAGGTCAGGATCATAAAGTCACTGCTGTGGCTTACGCTGATGACATTACAATAATTAAAAAGAATCAGACTGAGATGGATGTTTTCACTAATCATTTAATCTCATATGAAAATGCATCTGGAGCTAAATTAAACCACGACAAAAATGAAGGAGTTTGGATCGGAGCAGAGAGAGACAGACAAAACATTAATATTGAAATTAAACAGGAAATTCAAATACTCGGTCTGAACATCTGCAACAGTGAATGTAGTGACAGAAACTAGGAAAACAAACTGTTTAAAGAAGAGGTAAAGAAATGGGAAAATAAAATTCCTAATTAGAAATCAAGAGTCAAAACCTTCATCCTATCCAAACTCCTTTTTTTAGCTAACATCTTTATCAATCAATACCAACACTCACACATAGACTGGGGAGGTTTACCCAACAAAATTATATATTTTTTCAAATTAATAATTTTAAATAATGAGGTTTAATTACATATAAAAACTTAACTCCTAACGAAAGCATGGAGATGATAAATATTTTCAAAAGTAAAAATCTGTCTGAGTGCCTTCGGGATGTTCGGTGGCTGATGTCGGTGGGGAGACTTCTCGTCAGAGCTGTTCTGTCTTGGAGTTGTTATGTAACAACAAAAAAATGTCCTATGATTAACTGCAACGATGATGAGACTCAACAGCACCTTTTAATGGATTGTTACAGAGCTCAGGAAGTCTGGGAAGCTTTGAAGGATGTTGGACTAGACTATGATCCATGTTGGAAATCTGTGATGTACAGAATCATTACCAGAAACAACAAATCATCTGATCAAACTGAACTGCTACAACTCATAATAAGTATCGTCTGTTTCAAACAATGGAAAACAAGATCTGCCATGATCATATACCAGACTATTATTGACAGTAAGACAAAACAAATACTCACTGAACCCCGGAGAAGGAAAACCATGGACAAAAATTCTGGAACACTTCCCATGGAACACTTTGGATTTATAAATCAGCACCTTTATAGACATTGAACTTTACCACTTTATACATATTACCTGAAGCACTTTATCTTTGTCTATGTAATGTATAATATGTGTAACATTTAATAAATTTGCTTAAAAAGGCATGGTAATGAGCCTAGGCTACCTGTTGGAATTACGTGCGGTGAAGAAAGGGATGAAATATTTAGGTGTCCATATAGTTATTCATTCAGAGGTTGTGAAAAACTGCGAGGGGAGTGGTGGAAAATGTGGAAGAAAGGCTAAAGAAATGACAATAGTTGTTACCCTCAAAGTCCTACAGGGGGCGTACACCAGGCCGACACTGCACATCTGTCGGCCTGGCTGTGTTACAACTTACAGCAAATCTCTTCTTTTCAGGATACACTACACTGGAAACCTCAGTGTGTTTTATTTTTGCCAAAAGAAGGATGACAGGGTTTGGGCATTTAGGTTGCAGTTTTTAAGATTTATTTTATTTAGAGTTATGGGTTTCTTTTTGGTCAGGTTGGCAATTTAGGGTTTGGAAAGACACTGTTAACTTTTGATTGGTCAAGTTTCAGTCTGACTTGTTTGTCACCATTTTCTGTCACTGTGGTAAAAACCTGGAGATGGAAATGGGTAGAGCCCATTCACATTGGGCCCTAACACAGCCTTGTACTGGCTGCTAATGGAGCCAATTCCTTAGGGTGTCTGCCTTGTCACTATGTGAAGAGGTACAGATGAAGATGACGTACTGCAATAATTGAGGCAATAACTATAGTCTACAATTTGCTTGAGCTGATGATTCTGTGCATTAGGCCACAGCTTAAAGACTCTGTCCTGGAAAGTCAAGTGTGGATGCCACTGGACTAACTGTGTATGGGAAAACACTCAGTTGGGGGGGGTGTCAAGGTCTAAATAAAAGAAAACTTAATGATAAAAACAGACACACCATGGAGAAGTAATTTAAAAGTCCAGTCTGGGGTAAAAACCTGTATGGACAATGCTTTACAAACCACCTTTAAGGACTGAAAGAGTGGCTGAGGTGTGATTTAATTTTTTATTTTTTTAATCTTAAACCTCTTAAAAATATTGTTCGAGCTTCAGCTCAAGATAGAGAGGAAATGGGGAGGGAGAGAGGGGGATGACACAGGACGAAGGGACACAGGCCTCAGCATATATATATATATATATATATATATATATATATATATATATTTGCGTGTGTGTGTGTGTGTGTGTGTATGGGAACCATAAAGCAAATATGCTTTGGACAACTGTCGCGAAGTGCTTGCTCATGCCTGGAATTGTGGAGTCTGAGAACGAATTGAATTGAACTGAAAAATGTAAGGCATAAAAGACAAGGTGATTATTAATGTAAATACATTTAACGGACTAATGTGTAGGATTTAGTAGCATATAATGGTGTAATTGCAGAATTCAAGTCCCTCGCTTCACCCTCCCCTCCAAGTGGAAACTACAGTGGCCACAAAACATCTGATAAGCACGAACAGCCTATCTAGCCAGTGTATGGTTTGTCCGTTCTGGGCTATTGTAGAGACATGGTGGTTCAACATGGCATGGCATTAATGGAAGAGATGATCGTGCCTATAGATATAAAAGGCTCATTGTAAGAGAGCAAAAACACAACTATTGTCATTTTCAAGTAAATACACTAATGAAGAGGAGGGATACAGTGTTGCACTCTGTCTCCAAAAGTAATTCTCTTTAATTTAACTAATTTAAATTCAAGATCAACAATTTTCTCTTTTAAATCCACTAATGAATGATGATGGTAACATTTTAACATCACAATTTAGATTTAATTTTATTTTCAGAAAAAGCATAAAAAGGATTCCCCTGGAGCCCCCTACAGATGCCTGGGCTAAGCCCCCAGTGTCCTTAACTCCTAGAAATGCCCCAGCTTCAGAGTAAGAGTTGTCTGCAAATTGTACTTGTAAGATATCACATACATTTCCTGCTATAAAGATGTTGCTGATATTTGGTTTTATCATGTCCTTATCTTCCTCTGATGTTGGTATTGAAAATGCACATATCCTTCCAACATGTTCCACAAGAAAAAATCCCTGAATATAACATTGCCTAGAACACTTTAGAGAGACAGGCATTTACAACGTGTACACATAGTACATCAGGAAGACAGATGTAATGATCAATGAATGTTATTTTGACAAAACATTTATCAGAATCAGAATCAGAAATACTTTAATAATCCCAGGGGGAAATTATTTTCGTTACAACACTCCAGATATACAAACAACATATTATACAAACAACATATATACACAACATTCAGCACAAAAAATATAAATATATATATATATATACAAGATCAAATGTACAGTAAAGATCAAATGTACAGTACTTAATGTGCAAAAGTGCAAAAGAATAATAGTCTACGTTTTGAGTTCAGAATTACAGAGGGGGGGTCTGACTCTCTGAGGGAGGCGTTGTAGAGATTGATGACCACAGGCAGGAATGATTTCCTGTGGCGCTCTGTGGTGCATCTGGGTGAGAGGAGTCTTCTGCTGAAGGTGCTCCTCTGCTGGGCCAGTGTGTCGTAGAGAGGGTGGGAGACATTGTCCAAGATGGACTGAAGCCTGGACAGCATCCTCCTCTCTGCCACGGTCGTCAGGGTGTCCAGCTCCTCCCCCTACGACATCACCGGCCCTCCTGATCAGTTTGTTTAGTCTGTTGTTATCAGCGACCCTCAGCCCACTGCCCAATGTGACAGCGAAGAAGATTGTACTGGCCACAACCGACTCATAGAACATCCTCAGCATCGTCCGGCAGATGTTAAAGGACCTCAGCCTCCTTAGGAAAAAGAGTCGGCTTTGGCCCTTTTGTAGACCGCCTCAGTGTTTCTAGTCCAGTCCAGCTTATTATTAAAGTACACCCCCAGGTACTTATACTCCTCCACAGTGTCCACAGGGACCCCCTGGATGGAAACAGGGGTCACTGGTGTTTTTGCCCTCCTCAGATCCACAATGAGCTCAAGCTCCTTCGTCTTTGTCACATTGAGCTGTAAATGGTTCAGCTCAGTCCAAGTGACAAAGTTGCCCACAACAGTCCTGTATTCATTGTCATCACCCTTATCTATGCAGCCAACTATTGCTGAGTCATCAGAAAACTTCTGAAGATGGCAGGACTCGGTGCAATAGTTGAAGTCTGAGGTGAAGAGGGTGAAGAGGAAGGGAGAGAGGACAGTCCCCTGTGGGGGCCCCAGTGTTGCTGACCACTCTGTCAGACACACAGTTCTGTAGGCGTACGTACTGTGGTCTTCCCGTCAGGTAATCAACAATCAAGGACACGATGGGGGCCTCCACCTGCATCACAGCCATCTTCTCACCCAGTAGAGCCGGACAGATGGTATTGAAAGCACTGGAGAAATCAAAGAACATGACTCTCACAGTGCTCGCCGGCTTATCCAGATGAGTGTTGACTCTGTTCAGCAGGTAGATGATGCTGTCCTCAACTCCCAGGCGTGGCTGGTAGGCGAACTGCAGTGGATCAGTGAAGGGCCTGACCATAGGCCTTAGCTGCTCCAGGACGAGTCTCTCCAGGGTCTTCATGATGTGGGACGTCAGAGCCACTGGTCTGTAGTCCTTAGGGCTGCTGGGACGCGGCGTCTTTGGCACGGGAACGAGGCAGGACGTCTTCCACAGCACGGGGACCCTCTGGAGGTGCAGGCTCAGGCTGAAGACTTGACTAAGTACTCCACACAGCTGGGGGCACAGGCTTTAAGCACCCTGGGAAGTACACCATCGGGGCCCGCAGCTTTGCCGGAGTGGAGTCTTTTCAGCTGTCTTCTCACCAGGTCAGGCGTGAAGGGCACTGTAGAGGTGACAGTGGGGGGAGGGGTGAGGTCCTCAGGTTGTGGAGGACATGTTGTAGAGCAGGGGGAGGGGTGGAGTAGGTGGGTGTGAATTGAGGTGGTGAGGAGCAGACAAGGGGTCTGTAAGGAGGAGGAGTAGGGGGAGATAAAGTGGCAGTTGTTGGGTAGCCAGCAGCAGAGACTACACATCCCTCATGTTGTTTCGCTGGAGTTTATTCTCCAGCTTTCTCCTATACTTGTCTTTTGCCTCCCTGATTTTGAGTTGGCGTACCCCCTGCACTCTCCTCACCTCATCACGGTTGCCATCTTTGAACGCCCTCTTCTTCTCATTCAGAATGGCCTTAATGTCTTTAGTGATCCAAGGTTTATTGTTGGCGTAGCAGGTTACAGTCCGAGCTGGGACATTGCAGTCCACACAGAAGTTGATATACTGTAGTCCGTGATGCACTCTGTGAGCCCATCAATGTCCTCCCCATGGGGCTCACAGAGTGCAGGCCAGTCAGTCACTTCAAAGCAGGCCTGCAGTGTCTCATAAGCCTCCTCCGACCACCTCCTCACGACCACAAGGACTGTGACATTTTATAACATATAACATTTATAATACTAATTGTAATATTATAAACTCTTTCCACTCACATCTGAAGATGTTTTATTTCATAGAGGACTTATTCTAACTATTGTAATTATTTATTACAGCCAATGGTATAATTTCATCACTCAGTAATAGCAGCTCTTTGTGTACACTGCATGTACACTTTACTTCTCCATTGCTGTTGTCGTCTTATGTGCTTATGTGCACGATGTGGCTGACCAGTTTAATCTGACACATAGCAAACATCGCAGTGATGGTATCGGATCAAAACCAAATTCTGCTGCAGCACCCACACCTAACATGTAGTTCTCTGCTAAATGTAACTTGGGCCCAATTTCAGTCACAAACAGCACTGAGCAGCCCTGACTGTGTTTTTTACAACAATGCAGAATAATTCAGCACAGACAATAAAGTTCCCTGTAATCTGCATCTAAAAAAATATTAATTAAATTTTAGGTATCAAATTAGACTCTGAAAGACAAAAAGAAGAAAAGACAATGGATTTTCTAGCAATCAACAACCATACCTTAACACATGTTAAAGACCTAAAAGCATGAACTTTAATGTATGGTACAAACAGCATATAAAACATGTTGAAAACATAAAGTCTGAAAGCTGTTAGATAACAGCCTCAAAGTGTCTGTAATCTGTCAATCAACACATTGCAGCAACTTCCTGTGTTTCTGTGTCTGTAAATTGGATTAAACTCCTCTGTCTGTCATATGACTAAATGTACATGTGACTTTAAACAGATACAGGTTTTACCTACTCACCTCAGGCCTACTGGACAACATTGTATATAATGGGAAATTACTGAAGCTTATAAGTTTATAAGGGAAGACATTCTTCAGCCTATTAACCCACACATCAAATCAGTTAGAGGAAGGCTGCCTATCCTTCAAGCTGGATAAAAATCTTCCATGTAACTCACATTATAACAGTCAGTTTAGCTTGTGGCCTTTCAGTTCTTTCTTTGTATGAGCAGACTTCCAATTAGGACTGTAAGTTGGTGTGTTATTCCCGGCTCATTCAGGAGTATAACAAAGAAGGGAGGCCCACACAGTGACAACTGAAGTAAATAAGTTATTTATGAACAATAATGCAACATTAGCAAGTATGATGTCTGAAGTCTGCATTCAGTAGTAAAGTGTGAGTGTTGGGTGCTATAAAACTGTAAGTGCTAATACTATTATCTGCACATCTGGATGAGGTCAGTGATCAGGATGAAGATGACAGAATGATAATTGATAAATGAATAAAGTTGATCATTCTTTATCAGTAAATACAGACCTATCCAGAACATAATTGATACAATCACATACATATTAGACTGTTGTTGTTTAATTCAGTCATAATCAAACTGTCAAACAGATGTCATTTTATTTCTATAAAGATGGAAAACACCCAGAAAACATGAACAGAAACAACTGCCTGGTACCAACAATATTAAGCTTTATGTTCTGTCAGGGACCAAACAGTCAAGCAATGAGGAAAACCAGGAGTTTGTTGAAAAATAGGGGTTTTTTATTTACCCAAAAATACCAAACAATAGAAACCAAGAATTTAACATCTTAGGCCTATAGAAGAGGTCAACAAAATATAACTATACTCAAAACAGCATACAACAGACAGAATATGAACTAAACAAACTGACCTGCCTGAATGAGACACAAGGGAACATATATAGTGGCTTGGCCAAACCAATTTACCCATAAGGTGAAAACAAAATGGATGCCAACTACAACTACTACAAGTAAAACAAACTAAACCCAAAATCCCCTCCATCATGGCAGCACATGGTACGGCTTGATTGGTAGGCCGCACGATATAACCATCCTCCACCCTTGGCCACGCCTTTCTTCCACCAGGACAGACCTCATTGCTGGCTGTTACCCTGTGTGGCTTGGGCCATCACATGTTCATATATATATTGAGATTAGGAGAGATTTTGGTAGAACCTTTATTGGATTTCCAGAAAATGTACAACTGTACAATCATATAAAATTACATATACTGTAATAATAAATAAAGATTTAGGATTAAAACGGTGTGGCAGCTATAATGAGTTTAGGTAATTACAAAAGAACATCTGGTTCACTTCGGTGATTAAACGATAATAATGATGGACACCTAACAGATAATAAACTAATAAGAATTTGTATCTTATTTAAATCTGTTGAAGCCTATAAGCCTTTGCCTACATTGCTCCTTCTGTTTTCTTCTCTTTCTCTCTTTCTCTGCCTACATGAAGCTGACTGTGTAAATGTTGTCATCATTCATACTGATGAACTGCTGATATCATTGCTGTCCATTCTGCAACAACACACAGAGGCCAAAAGCTTGTCTATGGTCCCTTTCCTCATGAAAAACATACAGAACTAAGTCTGCAAGAGGATTCAACCAAAGAAACACGGAAGACACAATATCCAAGGTAAAACACCTTCTTGTTTCCTCTGTCAACAACCAAATGATTCTGGGCAGGAACAGCAGTGTGTAAATAAGCAGCACCAGAACCAAAACTCCCACAATTCTACGTTTTTCATCAGAGGGGACTCGGCTGGCAGACAGGGCTTTGAGGGTACCACCAAGGAAGAATATCAACAGTGGGAAAGGAAAGAGGAGGAAGACACCAAAGATGATAAATTCAACCCTAACATCATCCGAGGAAATGAAAGGGAGGTTAACGAATAAAGGAATGACCCAGACCACGACACAGACCACCACAGAGGTCTTGATGGTTCGTCTGAAGCGGTATCACAGCGGGAAGGCGATGACCAAATACCTGTAATACAAGATGGACACATAGTCTTTGAGGAGCTTCAGAATTCTATAGTAATATAATGGTCAGACACAGAAGTAACAACACACATACTGGATAGACAGATAGCTACCTTTCCAGGGCGATACACACCATGAAGCCGACACTGGCCAACAGACAACAATCAGCGATTAATAGTAAAATTTTAACTATCTTCTGATCCTCAGGTGATGCCACCAGAACAGTCAAGCAGACGAGCTGAATGAGGTCAGAAATGAGGAGGTTGATGACGTAGATCGGAGCAACATGATCATTTCGCACCTGCAGGAAAACATTGGTAAGAGTAAACAAACAGTTGTAAACATGTTCTTAACTCCACCTCCTCCCAAATATATTATCTTACTCTGACCAGAAAAAGCATTTTTTTTGTTTCAGACACAAATATGACACATTCTGACCTAAACACATGATTTTATCAAACAGATCCACTGTTTTAGTAAATCAGACGCTGAATACACATAGATTAACTGTAAACTCAATGAAAACAGCAGCACACATTTGCAAAATACCATATTCTTAGTAAATCTGGCCCTAAGAGTCTACAGCCATGCTAGCAGGTCTGTCAGGCTGTACCCAGTGGTTCATTTAGCTAAATGTTCATAAAGACAATGTTACCATGTTAGCAGGTAATGGTCGCCATCAAAATCAGCTAATAAACACAAAATACAGCTCAGGCTGAGGGGAATGTAATCGGTTTTGTAGGTATGTGGTCATATATCAAATTCAAATGTTTGACCTGATGATGGCGTAAGATGGAAAGTTAGGACATCGCTAAAGTTATTACTGTTCAACCTCCAGGCACCTCTGATAATGCTGTACCAGTTGCTCTGACAATCTTGATGACTATTTTCTGTTTTTCTTTGAGTTTTACCTACATGGTGCCATGAACAGTTTAAGTGAACGCTGGAATGGAGCCACAACTGTAAACTGTAAGTGTTCAGGGTCCAATTAACTTTTATACAAATTTGAATTTTTGAGTAAATGATTCCTTTAAATTTATAGGTCGTTACCACACTTTGTCCCAGCCCCATGTGCCACATGAGACAGACAGTAAATCAATCAATCTCAGTCTTAATGTACATACCTGAGAATAAAGAGCATAGATGGCCATGAGGGTAAAAAGAAGGCCGATACAAATGATTATGTAAAAGATCACACGCAGGTTAAAGTTAACCTCTTTGTTATCCTCATTGTTGGAGGTGATGTTGCTGTAATTATAGCTGTTGGCCAGCGAGGTGTTGTTAATGTAGAAATCTTCCATTCTTCAGGGTGAAACCTGTAGTTTGAGAGATCAGGTTATAGAAAGGGAGCATGCTTTTAAAATATCTACCTAACATTGGTCAATGATATTACTAAAGCTGTGAGCTGCAAGTTCACACAAATACAGTATACACACACATATATATATATATATAATATACCCACAAACATATCAGTTTTACACAAAATGTACCTTAAAAACCTGCAAGAGCCCAACTGAATGAGTTCCCTACACCCACATCTGATGAGTTGTCCTCTGCATCTAACTAGTCTACAGTAAAAATGGTCCTGTCAATCTACACCTCCTCTTGTAAGAAAGTAAGAAAAAAAGTAGTCAGGCACAAATACATTATTACTGCCCCCCTGCTGGCCTGAGTGGAATTATTTCACACAGTATATCTGAGCTGCTGCATTCAAACTGTGCAGGTCCCAGATAACAATTAGTATCTTTCTTCACAGGATCCCAAAACTCAAACTTTGTGTTTAAAGGAGGTGAAAGCAATGAATGTGATTGGCCATGATTGTCACAGCCTTTAATGCACCCACCCTAAGTGCGCCACAGGTCCACCAAAGGTCCTACAAGGGAGCCTGACAATGAAATACCAAAAGAGGCTTTGCACGCTCCAGACGCACTTGGCAGGGCCCGCTTGATTATCTGGCTGCGCCACTCAGTTCACCAAAATAGAGTCTGCTGTGTTTTACAGGGGAAAGAAGACAAGAGAATTATACTCTGTCTGTCTGTAACTTTATCCGTTTTTCCAACAAATGTTGTGAAGTATTCTGTTTCATACATGTTTCAACATCACAATTCAGAATTCATTCAAGTTTTTCAATGATTTAGACATGTACTTTGACCGTATATCAAGTGCCAGAATCAGTGGCGGTTCAGCCCAGGCTGTATTTGTACAATGCAGAATAATTCAGCGCTGACAGGAGAGTATGCTGAAATCTAGATCTACAAAAATATAACAGTTAAAACCAAATGGAACCAAATGATGCTGGAAGGAACAGCAGTGTCATAACCAAAAAGGGGAATAAGGAGGAAGATGCAGAAGATGATAGGCACAACGTCACCTTCACTCTGACATAAAACCAGAAATAGAAAGTGAGGAGAAAGACAGGAGGAAGGGCCCAGACCACAATACAGACCACTACAGAGGCATTGATGGTTCGTCTGAAGCGGTACCAAAGCGGGAAGGCGACGACCAAATACCTGTAATACAAGATGGACACATAGTCTTTGAGGAGCTTCAGAATTCTATAGTAATATAATGGTCAGACACAGAAGTAGCTACACACATACTGGATAGACAGATAGCTACCTTTCCAGGGGGATACACACCATGAAGCAAACACTGGCCATCACACCAAAGAAGTAAAAATCAACTAAGATTTGAACAGAACTGAACGAGGTCAGAAATGAGAAGGTTGATGACGTAGATCGGAGTAAAATGATCATTTCACACCTGCAGGAAAACATTAGCAGCTGTAAACATGTTCTGAGATCCACCTCCTCCAAAATATCTTTCTTTGACCAAGAATTGCAGTTATTTATAAATGTTTCATCAAACTGTCCTTTCTGCTGTCAGAAATATCAGATATGAAACACTGGTCAGTCACTGCAGGAACAAGACTGAGGACCAGATTGACTGCAGCTTCTGCAGCTGTGTTTCAGACACAGATATGACACACTCTGACCCAAACACATGTTTGTGTTTTGTATGTGTCAAACAGATCCACTAGACTGGAGTCACAGTTTGCATATTTCTCCTCATTACTTATATTTCTGGGAGGATCAAGCAAGCAATAGGAGGAGACCTATAAACCGAGGTTAGTTATGGATTCTACTGGATTTACTTAAGTGGCACTATTCGACTGTTAATTAGCACACAGTCAATCTAAGGCTGGGAATATCATCAGTTTAGTTAGTAATAAACCAAAGCATTGGACAAATAAATGTTTTTCCTGATGATGGCACAAGATGAAAATTCATGGCAACACAGTTAACCCTAACCCTAACATTTCAACATCTGGGTAACATGGATGTATAATTTTCTTCATAAGGTTTCACACTTTAGTTGATGGAATTTTAATAAAAACACTGAATAAAGAGCCCAAAATATACTGTAAGAATTTCACCGACAAACTCTTCAAATGTATTTTTTTTTTTTAAGTTGTAAAAAAATGGCCATTAACTTCAACAGTTGAAGAGAAGACTGGGATGGAGCCACATATGTAAACTACATGTGTGTAGTTTAATCAAGGAGTAAATTATTCCTGTAATGTTTTGGCCTTTACAACACACAGGCCACAAGGGTCAAAGGAATGCAGATACCAGTGATTATGTATGTCACCACATTCTTGATGAATTCAATCTCTCCATAATCATCACTGTCGAAGGTGATGTTGCTGTAATTATAGCTGTTGGCCTGTGAGGTGTGGTAAATGTAGAAATCTTCCATTTTTCAGAGTGAAACCTGTAGATTGAGAGAACGTTTTTTAAAATCTATTTAACATTATTAAGTGACACCACAAACCACTCACAATAATATCAAAGACTGCTGTGTCTTTTATGTTTTATGTATTCATAAATAGGCAGGCATATGTAGTACTGAATTCATTCTCTGTATATGAGAAAAATGTAATGTCACAAAATTCACCTTGTTAGTGTGAATAAATATGCTTAAGACCCCCAGCTGACAAGTGAAAACAGAACAAAAAGTTTCATATGACATCAATATCAGGGAGGCAGAATAAAGATTACTGAGTGATTCTGACCAGCTCTATCAAATCCAGATTTGGTTTAGACAGAGCTATGAATATTAAGCATCTATCTTTGCTCACTACATGGTACACAAACTACAGGTTATGAAGAAGAATGGTCAAAATTAATTTCTTCATTCCATTTATTCAGTTGATGGAAGTGTTCTCACAGAATCAACTTAGAGAAGGAAAAGAGCTGTGGAGGATTTGCTGGATTTTGACAACTTACCACAGTTCTCAGCACAGGATAATACAGACTCAAGAATTGGAGGCCAGTGAGTCTGCAGTTTGCTGATTATAAAATCAAATGTGTTGGCAAACAGGATAAGAAAATTGTGAAAACAACAACAACAGCAGCCTGATCGTCCTATGGCGGTCGCAGGCAGGCTGCTTCAGCAACAGCCTGGTCCATCTGAGTTGCTCCCCTCAGCGGAGTTACGGATATCCACACCTCTACCTGATCTCTCCCCTTCTTCAGGTGAGAAGAGCTCAAGTGAAAGCTTGTACAGTGATAGTGATGATGCATATGATGAGCAGTATTATGAGAGTAGTAGTGAGAGCCTGAGCTCTGATTTTAGTCCTGACTTAGCAGCAGGTCAGCGGGTCAGTAGCTCCCCTCTCCCTCCGCACTCTGAAGCAAACTCAGATCCATCTGAAGGTAGCTCAGGCTCCTTCTCCCCAACTCCAGAGTTCTCTGATCCTACGATGCTCGAGCCTCACAATGAAGCCCCTTTTAATCTTGTCAGTAAGAAGAGACAAGGTACGTTCTCCTCTGGTAAACAAGGAAAACGCCTAGATGATAAACCATCTCCATAGAACTAACATCCTCCTGTTTATTATGAGCTTCCTAAAAATTGCCACCTGGAATGCTCGTGGTATTCAGTCGAGTGCTTTCAGACATCAGAAAATTTAATTATTCATTGAATACTGACTCTGGTGTTCTGTGCACTCAAGAGCTGAGACTGAAAACAAAGGAGGATGTCGATGATGTAATGAATCTGTGGCATAAAGGTAACAGTGTTATATTAATAGGTGAGAGCAGTGATGATGCTGTTGGTATTTTCTTTAAAACTCATGATGTTGAGATAATCAGGAGAAGAGACATTATTCCAGGTAGACTGCTGATGTTGGATTGTTTTTATCAGGGTGAAAAATATCACATTATTATTGTTTACACTGCTCCAGAAGTAACTAAGAAATGTCAGTTGTTCAGAAAACTCTCAGAATTAACTTTAGTTGGATTTAATATTATATTATGTGGAGATTTTAAGTAACTGAAAAAAATGACAGAGTCAGCAGCACAGTGTTTAAACTGAGCTCTGAGGGGAAACTTTTAAAAGAAATGTGTGAAGAATCAAAGTTAACTGATTCATTGAATACTGACTTTGGTGTTCTGTGCACTCAGAACTGATTTTACTAGGTTTGATTCAAAAACCAAAACTCGTATTGATCAAATATCCGTATCCTCTAATTTTAAAGTAACTCACTACGGAACAGTGTTATAATTTGTCTGACCATCTTTTAGTTAAAACCTCTTTGTCATCTGGAGCCTCAGCCAATAGAGGCTTCTGGAAACTTAAAAGACTCAGACTTGATAACTGAATTCAATTAAGAATCTTAACTATAACCTACACTAATTTATGGGAAATACTCAAAAAATATAATCAAAGATTTCTTTAAATTTAAAAGTAAAGAAATAAATAAACTTAAAAATGTAAACCATAATTCCTTAATTAATCAGTGTATTAGTTTGATGCAGATGAAACAAAGATCTATTACAGATGAAGAAACCATTATAAACTTAAAAACACAAATAGACAGCCTTAATAATGAATTATTATATAATATATAAAAAACAATCAGAAACCAATAAAAGAGGAAACATTGCTCAAGCTATAAAATCTTGAAAAAAATAAATAATATTAAAGCAAGTTCATTAAATCCCAAAAAAAACAAAGATGGCGGCATTGTATTCAGTGAAAATAGGAAAAGAGAAACAATAAGATATTAATGTGCTAACTCTCATTGGTGAAATAAGAAGGGACGAAGTGTTGCAGGCCATCAAACAGCTACATGTTGGGAAAAGTTCTGGTCCAGATGGTCTGCCCACTGAGTTTTATCAGCTGTACATTGAGGAAGTCTTAAACCTGCTCACTTCAATATTTAATGAAAGTCTGCACGGAGGCTGTATGGGGGATTCTTTTTATCAGGGTGTTCTTTGTTTATTATATATAAAAGGTGATGGAACAAATATTGATAATTACAGACATCTTACCATCATGAATGCAGACTATAAAATAATTGCTAAAATAATAAGGAATATATTTAATGATAAACTAGATGAAATTATAGATAAAGAGCAAACATGTGCAATTAAAGGCTGTGTGATGTGGGGGGATAACCTAAGTATTTTAAGAGAAGTCCTACACAAACCTGAATATACAAAAGACTTTTTTTGTTATTAGTCTTGACCAAAAAAAAAGCTTTTGACTACATCTCCAGAGATTATCTCTGGGCGGTGATGGAAGCATATGGCTTCCCAACAGGCTTTATTCACATGGTAAGATGTATGTATTTCAAATCTAATGTGTGTGTAAATGTAAATGTTTATTTATCTGAGTCTTTTGAAGTGGAGAGAGGTGTGAAACAGGGCTGCCATCTGAGTGCAGCTCTATATATTATCTGGAACATGTGTAGGTCAGGATCATAAAGTCACTGCTGTGGCTTACGTTGATGACATTACAATAATTAAATAGAATCAGACTGAGATGGATGTTTTAACTAATCATTTAATCTCACATGAAAATGCATCTGGAGCTAAATTAAACCACAACAAAAATGAAGGAGTTTGGATCGGAGCAGAGAGAGACAGACAAAACATTAATATTGAAATTAAACAGGAAATTCAAATACTCGGTCTGAACATCTGCAACAGTGAATGTAGTGACAGAAACTCTTTAAAGAAGAGGTAAAGAAATGGGAAAATAAAATTCCTAATTAGAAATCAAGAGTCAAAACCTTCATCCTATCCAAACTCCTTTTTTAGCTAACATCTTTATCAATCAATACCAACACTCACAAATAGACTGGGGAGGTTTACCCAACAAAATTATATATTTTTTCAAATTAATAATTTCAAATATTGAGGTTTAATTACATATAAAAACTTAACTCCTAACGAAAGCATGGAGGTGATAAATATTTTATAAAGTAAAAATGCCTTCGGGATGTTCGGTGGCTGATGTCGGTGGGGAGACTTCCCGTCAGAGCTGTTCTGTCTTGGAGTTGTTATGTAACAACAAAGAAATGTCCTATGATTAACTGCAACGATGATGAGACACAACAGCACCTTTTAATGGATTGTTACAGAGCTCAGGAAGTCTGGGAAGCTTTGAAGGATGTTGGACTAGACTATGATCCATGTTGGAAATCTGTGATGTACAGAATCATTACCAGAAACAACAAATCATCTGATCAAACTGAACTGCTACAACTCATAATAAGCATTGTCTGTTTCAAACTATGGAAAACAAGATCTGCCATGATCATATACCAGACTATTATTGACAGTAAGACAAAACAAATACTCACTGAACCCCGGAGAAGGGAAAACCATGGACAAAAATTCTGGAACACTTCCCATGGAACACTTCGGATTTATAAATCAGCACCTTTATAGACATTGAACTTTACCACTTTGTACATATTACCTGAAGCACTTTATCTTTGTCTATGTAATGTATAATATGTGTAACATTTAATAAAGTCGATTAAAAGGAAAGGTAATGAGCCTAGGCTACCTGTTGGAATTACGTGGGTGAAGAAAGGGGTGAAATATTTAGGGTGTCCATATAGTTGTTCATTCAGAGGTTATGAAAAACTGCGAGGGAGTGGTGGAAAATGTGGAAGGAAGGCTAAAGAAATGACAATAGTTGTTACCCTCAAAGTCCTACAGGGGGCGTACAATTATTATTAACAATCTGTCGGCCTGGCTGTGTTACAACTTACAGCAAATCTCTTCATTAAATTCTACAGCATTATTTAGAGACTTCTTTCGGGATACACTACACTGGAAAACTCAGTGTGTTTTATGTTTGCCAAAAGAAGGATGACAGGGTTTGGGCATTTAGGTTGCAGTTTTTAAGATTTATTTTATTTAGAGTTATGGGTTTCTTTTTGGTCAGGTTGGCAATTTAGGGTTTGGAAAGACACTGTTAACTTTTGATTGGTCAAGTTTCAGTCTGACTTGTTTGTCACCATTTTCTGTCAGCGTGGTAAAAACCTGGAGATGGAAATGGGTAGAGCCCATTCACATTGGGCCCTAACACAGCCTTGTACTGGCTGCTAATGGAGCCAGTTCCTTAGGGTGTCTGCCTTGTCACTCTGTGAAGAGGTAAAGATGAAGATGACGTACTTCAATAATTAAGGCAATAACTATAGTCTACAATTTGCTTGAGCTGATGATTCTGTGCATTAGGCCACAGCTTAAAGACTCTGTCCTGGAAAGTCAAGTGTGGATGCCACTGGACTAACTGTGTATGGGGAAAACACTCAGTTGGGGGGTGTCAAGGTCTAAGTAAAAGAAAACTTAATGATAAAAACAGACACACCATGGAGAAGTAATTTAATTCCAGTTTAAGTCCAGTCTGGGGTAAAACCTGTATGGACAATGCTTTACAAACCACCTTTAAGGACTGAAGGAGTGGCTGAAGTGTGACTTAATTTTTTTTTTTAATCTTAAACCTCTTAAAAATATTGTTCGAGCTTCAGCTCAAGATAGACAGGAAATGGGGAGGGAGAGGGGGGATGACACAGGATGAAGGGACACAGGCCTCAAATCCATGGCCACAGCAACAAGGTTTCAGCACTGGCACATGCAGATGAGACAATATTTAGTTATTTAGTTACATTTAATATATGAATACATTTTAATCCAGTTCAGGACATTTGTCTTGCTAATGTTTATATATATGAGTATAGTGCAAAAAAACGACAACCTGTGTGAGATTTTGAATTTTTTTAATTATTGAGGACCCTCAAAACCCCCAGTATATATATATATATATATATATGTGTGTGTGTGTGTGTGTGTGTGTGTGTGTGTGTGTGTGTGTGTGTGTGTGTGTGTTTGTGTGTGTATGGGAACCATAAAGCCATTATGCTTCAGGCACTCAAATGGTTTCCTTGCAACTGTCACCAAGTGCTTGCTCATGCCTGGAATTGTGGAGTCTCTATAGATAAGTGTCCTGAGAACGTCTGTTATGATTTGGCATTATACAAATACAATTGAATTGAACTTAAAAATGTATGGCATAAAAGACAAGGTGATGATAAAGGTTAATACGTTTAACGGACTAATGTGTAGGATTTAGTAGCATATAATGGTGTAATTGCAGAATTCAAGTCCCTCGCTTCACCCTCCCCCTCCAAGTGGAAACTGTAGTAACCACAAAACGTCTGATAAGCAAGAACAACCCTATCTAGCCAGTGTGTGGTTTGTCCATTATGGGCTATTGTAGAGACATTGTGGTTCAACATGGCATGGCATTAATGGAAGAGATGATCGTGTCTACCGATATAAAAGGCTCATTCCAAGAGAGCAAAAACACAACTATTCTCATTTTCAAGTAAATACAAGAGTTGTCTGCAAATTGTACTTGTAAGATATCACATACATTTCCTGCTATAAAGATGTTGCTGATATTTGGTTTTATCATGTCCTTATCTTCCTCTGATGTTGTAACTGAAAATGCACATAACCTTCCAACATGTTCAATAAGAAAAGATCCCTGAATATAACATTGCCTAGAACACTTTAGAGAGACAGGCATTTACAACGTGTACACATAGTACATCAGGAAGACAGATGTAATGATCAATTAATGTTATTTTGACAAAACATTTATAACATTTACAAAATAATTGTAATATTATAAACTCTTTCCACTCACATCTGACTCTAAAAGACAAAAAGAAGAAAAGACAATGGATTTTCCAGCAATCAATAACCATACCTTAACACATGTTAAAGACCTAAAAGCATGAACTTTAATGTATGGTACAAACAGCATATAAAACATGTTGAAAACATAAAGTCTGATAGCTGTTAGATAACAGCCTCAAAGTGTCTGTAATCTGTCAATCAACACATTGCAGCAACTTCCTGTGTTTCTGTGTCTGTAAATTGGATTAAACTCCTCTGTCTGTCATATGACTAAATGTACATGTGACTTTAAACAGATACAGGTCTTACCTACTCACCTCAGGCCTACTGGACAACATTGTATATAATGTGAAATTACTGAAGCTTATAAGTTTATAAGGGAAGACATTCTTCAGCCTATTAACCCACACATCAAATCAGTTAGAGGAAGGCTGCCTATCCTTCAAGCTGGATAAAAATCTTCCATGTAACTCACATTATAACAGTCAGTTTAGCTTGTGGCCTTTCAGTTCTTTCTTTGTATGAGCAGACTTCCAATTAGGACTGTAAGTTGTTGTGTTATGCCCGGCTCGTTCAGGAGTATAACAAAGAAGGGAGGCCCACACAGTGACAATTGAAGTAAATAAGTTATTTATGAACAATAATGCAACATTAGCAAGTATGATGTCTGAAGTCTAAAGTGTGAGTGTTGGGTGCTATAAAACTGTAAGTGCTAATACTGTTATCTGCACATCTGGATGAGGTCAGAGATCAGGACGAAGATGACAGACTGATAATTGATAAATTAATAAACTTGATCATTCTTTATCAGTAAATACAGATCTATCAGGAACGCAATTGATGCAATCACATACATATTAGACTTCTGTTGTTTAATTCAGTCATAATCAAACTGTCAAACAGGTGTCATTTTATTTAAAGATGGAAAACACCCAGAAAACATGAACAGAAACAACTGCCTGGTACCAACAATAATGAGCTTTATGTTCATATATATATTGAGATCAGAAGACATTTTGGTAGAACTTTTATTGGATTCCCAGAAATTGTACAACTGTACAATCATATAAAATTACATATACTGTAATGTAAGATTTTATCCATATTGCTAAACACACAACAGCTGATACAATATACAGTACCTGCTCTGAATCACATCATCACAAAATATGATAGGATTTAAAAAATATATTTTGGATAGATAGAATACTTAATTAATACTTGTTAAGATGCTCTCTCAAACAACGTTATAAATATTAATAATAAACAAAGATTTAGGATTAAGACGGTGTGGCAGCTATAATGAGCTCAGTTAATAACAAAAGAAAATCTGGTTCACTTCTGTGATTAAACGATAATAATGATAGACACCTAACAGATAATAAACTAATAAGAAACATATTTTATTTAAATCTGTTGAAGTCTATAAGCCTTTGCCTACATTTCTCCTTCTGTTTTCTTCTCTTTCTCTCTCTCCCTCTTTCTCTGCCTACATGAAGCTGACTGTGTAAATGTTGTTATCATTCATACTGATGAACTGCTGATATCATTGCTGTCCATTCTACAACAACACACAGAGGCCAAAAGCTTGTCTATGGTCCCTTTCCTCATGAAAACATACAGAACTAAGTCTGCAAGAGGATTCAACCAAAGAAACACGGAAGACACAATATCCAAGGTAAAACACCTTCTTGTTTCCTCTGTCAACAACCTAATGATGCTGGGCAGGAACAGCAGAGTGTAAATAAGCAGCACCAGAACCAAAACTCCCACAATTCTTCGTTTTTCATCAGAGGGGACTCGGCTGGCAGACAGGGCTTTGAGGGTCCCACCAAGGAAGAATATTAACAGTGGGAAGGGAAGGAGGAGGAAGACACCACAGATGATAAATTCAACGTTAACATCATCCAAGGAAATGAAAGGGAGGTTAACGAATAAAGGAATGACCCAGACCACGATACAGACCACCACAGAGGTCTTGATGGTTCGTCTGAAGCGGTACCACAGTGGGAAGGTGATGACCAAATACCTGTAATACAAGATGGACACATAGTCTTTGAGGAGCTTCAGAATTCTATAGTAATATAATGGTCAGACACAGAAGTAACAACACACATACTGGATAGACAGATAGCTACCTTTCCAGGGCGATACACACCATGAAGCCGACACTGGCCAACAGACAACAATCAGCGATTAATAGTAAAATATTAAATATCTTCTGATCCTCAGGTAGTGCCACCCAAACGATCAAGCAGCAGAGCTGAATGAGGTCGGAAATGAAGAGGTTGATGACGTAGATTGGAGCAACGTGATCATTTCGCACCTGCAGGAAAACATTGGTAAGAGTAAACAAACAGCTGTAAACATGTTCTTAACTCCACCTCCTCTCAAATATGTTATCTTACTCTGACCAGAAAAGGCTGTTTTTTGTTTCAGACACAAATATGATGCATTCTGACCTAAACACATGATTTTATCAAACAGATCCACTGAATTTAGTTTGGTCCTCTCTCCTCCCTGCGTATGCATTTCAGAGAGAATCACACAAATAATTGTTGCATCTAGAAAAATGTGTTAAATCATAGGCTCATATAAAGCTTAAAACCAATGATTAGAAAACATAATGACACAATTAGGCTGTTATTAAAGGTCCAGTGTGTAACATCCAGGAAGATCTATTGGCAGAATGAATTGCATATAATATACCAGTAGTTTTCATTAGTGTACAGTCATCTGTGATTAAAAATCATTGCATTTTCATTAATGAGTTTTTATCCACAGTGGTCACCATGTTGAACCATCATGTTTCTACATTACCAGAACAGACAGACCAAACACTGGCTCTAGACGGGGCCTTTGGCATTATTCTCCTACACACTTTGAAGGCTGAGCTGTATTTAATGTTTGTAATGTTTTAAGAGTGATATCCTGAATAATAGCCTACCAGTTTTTCAAGTGGAACTGATCAGTGACCAAAGTCAATATTTTGTAGTTAAGATCATTGCTTTTTCCCCCCTAATCTTGGTGATCTCAAAGAAACACTACTGTTTAACTCTGCATACTGAGCTCTCCCTCACATCATGCCGTCCAGGAGCTGACTGCACGATGAGCTGATGTTTTAGTAAATCAGACGCTGAATACACATAGATTGACTGTAAACTCAATGAAAACAGCAGCACACATTTGCAAAATACCATATTTTTAGTTCAGTCAGCCAACTCACATGGAATGTTTAACAGTATAGCATATTACGACCTCATCACTCCCCGCAGATATGTTTACATGAGATACTGGGGAGTGATGCGCAAATATCTTAACCCCCCAAAACAGCATGGAAGGGAGCTTGATGCCATCAGTGAAACAATCTACTATGTGTGGACCTTACGCAGCCGAGGTGTGGCCATTCCCATGTAGCACCTAGGCTCCAGTGGAAAACACTACTTAGTGAACTGCTATGTGTGGACCTTACACCAACGTGGTGTGGCCATTCCCATGAAGCACCTTGGCCCCAGTGGAATACACTATCTAGTGGAGTGCAATGTGTAGGTTTTGCCATGTGGCTATTCCTTATGAGCACCTCAAGCCATGAGGGAATATACTACTTAGCAAAGTATTATGCAGGAACATTTCCCATATAGCAAAGATATAGATAGTCTAAACCCAGCAACCACCTGATATGCAAATATATGATTAATAATAATATTTAATATTAATATATGACGTCACAACTACTAGCTGGCGGGCAAGAACATCATTCAACGAAACCCAGTAAACTAATAAAGGATCTTGCCAGGACGTCGCAAGTTTTACTATACAAAAGTGTATATTATATATATATATATATATATATATATATATATATATATATATATATATCATATGTACGTGATTTGATATGATATGATGAGAAGAAGAATACATGTTACAGTACACACGTTACTGTTGTACTGCATCTACTTACTTACTTACAGTTACTTTGCATACATAACGTTACTATGGTACAGTTATTACTACTACATTAACGTTACAACCTAACAGATTGCTAACAGGATTAAAGGCATTTCACTGTCCCAGCTGCTCTTGTCTGTTGTCTGATGCTATGTGGAGTGGATGAGCAGGTAGGCTACAATGTTTGACATCCTGCTAGCCATATATGATACAGCCCAGTTGGCATAAGGTTTTTTTTAAATAACGTTACTTATCAAGCTGTCATTCGCCGGCAGGCAGGGTGTACATATTCAGATGAAGACTTCATCACACGACGGAACAGATGTCACTTTGTGTATAGCTACAAACATGCAACGTTAGCGGGTAACGGCTTTGATTATGAAGATATTCCTGTTTTTCACCTCCCATACGACAGTGTTGTTAACCCGTCCCCTCTTGAAAAAAAGATAGCTATCCGTACTTTTGTAGGTTTAATTTTTTGTGTGGTGTAAGGTGACGGATATATGTAAATTTATAGGGGTCATCCCTATGTTCCCGGCTCCTATGTTCCCCGCTAAGGTTAGGGTTAGGGTTCCCCGGTCCCATACAAAGCGGGGAACATAGGACCCGGGAAAAATAGGTACACTCCCAAGTTATATATGTTTCTTGCCCGCCAGGTAACCATGGTAATCACGTGACTGCAAAGTATGAATTTTCTGTTTGAGTTTTACCTACATGGTGCCATGAACAGTTTAAGTGAACGCTGGAATGGAGCCACAACTGTAAACTGTAAGTGTTCAGGGTCCAATTAACTTTTATATAAATTTTAATTTTTGAGTAAATGATTCCTTTAAATTTATAGGTCTTTACCACACTTTGTCCCAGCCCCATGTGCCACATGAGACAGACAGTAAATCAATCAATCTCAGTCTTAATGTACATACCTGAGAATAAAGAGCATAGATGGCCATGAGGGTAAAAGGAAGGCCGATACAAATGATTATGTAAAAGATCACATCCAAGTTAAAGTAAACCTCTTCGTTATCCTCATTGTTGGAGGTGATGTTGCTGTAATTATAGCTGTTGGCCAGCAAGGTGTTGTTAATGTAGAAATCTTCCATTCTTCAGGGTGAAACCTGTAGTTTGAGAGATCAGGTTATAGAAAGGGAGCATGCTTTTAAAATATCTACCTAACATTGGTCAATGATATTACTAAAGCTGTGAGCTGCAAGTTCACACAAATACAGTATACACACACATATATATATATATATATATATAATATACCCACAAACATATCAGTTTTACACAAAATGTACCTTAAAACCTGCAAGAGCCCAACTGAATGAGTTCCCTACACCCACATCTGATGAGTTGTCCTCTGCATCTAACTAGTCTACAGTAAAAATGGTCCTGTCAATCTACACCTCCTCTTGTAAGAAAGTAAGAAAAAAAAGTAGTCAGGCACAAATACATTATTACTGCCCCCCCTGCTGGCCTGAGTGGAATTAATTCACACAGTATATCTGAGCTGCTGCATTCAAACTGTGCAGGTCCCAGATAACAATTAGTATCTTTCTTCACAGGATCCCAAAACTCAAACTTTGTGTTTAAAGGAGGTGAAAGTAATGAATGTGATTGGCCATGATTGTCACAGCCTTTAATGCACCCACCCTAAATGCGCCACAGGTCCACCAAAGGTGCTACAAGGGAGCCTGACAATGAAATACCAAAAGAGGCTTTGCACGCTCCAGACGCACTTGGCAGGGCCCGCCTGATTATCTGGCTGCGCCACTGGGTTCACCAAAATAGAGTCTGCTGTGTTTTACAGGGGAAAGAAGAGAAGAGAATTATACTCTGTCTATCTGTAACTTCATCCGTTTTTCCAACAAATGTTGTGAAGTATTCTGTTTCTATGATAATTATCAACTAATAATATTTTTAACATCACAATTCAGAATTCATTCAAATTTTTCAATGATTTAGACAGGCCAATCCCTGGCCATACTTAAAGGACTTCTTTGAGTTCAAGTCCTCGAATGACAACAATTTCATCATTCAATTTTTCAATTCAATTCAATTTTATTTGTATAGCGCCAATTCATAACAGAAGTTATCTCAGGACACTTTTCAAATAGAGCAGGTCTAGACCGAACTCTTTAAAACATTAATTACAGAGACCCAACAGTACCACCATGAGCAAGCACTTGGCGACAAGGGCAAGGAAAAACTGCCTGTTAAAAGGCAGAAACCTAGGACAGATCCTCCGGCTCTAGGTGGGTGGTCGTCTGTTTCGACCAGTTGGGGTGAGAGAGAGAGAGAGACAGAGAGAGAGAGAGCGAAAGACAGTGCACAGCAACAACAGTATTGGCAATGGCAATCTAGCAGGACCATGGCAGGAGGCTCCACCAGGATCAACAAGAACCTGCGAGACGAGAAAGCACAAGAACTCCGGGGAAGAAGTGAAGTTGGTAACATGCATTTATGGAACATGAATGAGTGCAGAAAGAGAGAGGAAGGGGAGGAGCTCAGTGCACCATGGGAAATCCCCCCGATAGTCTAGGCCTATAGCAGCATAACTAAGGGATGGTTCAGGACTCACCTGATCCAGCCCTAACTATAAGCTTTATCAAAGAGGAATGTCTTAAGCCTACTCTTGAATGTGGTGAGGGTGTCTGCCTCCCGAACCACAACTGGAAGCTGGTTCCACAGGAGAGGAGCTTGGTAACTGAAGGCTCTGGCTCCTGTTCTACTTTTTAGAGACTATAGGAACTACAAGTAGCCCAGCATTCAGAGAACGTAGTGTTCTAGTGGGGTAATAGGGTACTATGAGCTCTTTAAGATATGAAGGGGCCTGACCATGAAGAGCTTTATAGGTGAGGAGGAGGATTTTAAATTCTATTCTACATTTTACAGAGAGCCAATGCAGAGAAGCTAGTACAGGAGAGATGTGATCTCTTTTTCTACTTCCTGTCAGTACTTGTGCTGCAGCGTTCTAAATTAATTGGAGAGTTTTAATGGACTTATTGGGGCAACCTGATAATAAAGAGTTGCAGTAATCCAGCCTTGAAGTAACAAATGCATGGATTAGTTTTTCTGCATCTGTCTGTGATAATATGTCTAATTTTTCTAATATTACGTAAATGAAAGAAGGCAGTCCTAGAGGTCTGCTTTATGTGGGAGTTAAATGACAAATCCTGATCAAAGATAACTCCAAGATTCCTGACAGTGGTGCTAGAGGCCAAGTTAATGCCATCTAGAGTAACTATATCTTTAGACAGTGAGTCTCTAAGGTTTTTAGGGCCAAGAACAAGAATTTAATTTTTTTCTGAGTTTAACATCAGAAAATTGCAGGTCATCCAGGATTTTATGTCCTTAAGACATGTTTGTAATTTAGATAATTGATTAATTTCATCGGGCTTGATTGATAGATATAACTGCGTCTCATCTGCATAACAGGACCTACTGAACTCTTTTCCTCTCATCAAAAAGCTCTCTCTCAAACTCAACACTGGCCTGCCTGCTTCTCTGCTTCTGTTTGAGCTAGAATGAACTCTACTAACTTTGAAAACCAGCTCCTGCACAAACTAAATAGCCAGTTCATTGAGTAATTAAGGGAGAACTGCAATCTGGATCTATCTGTGATCTGTGTGTTTTCTTTAATAAAAAAGTGAGTTTGAGCTTTGTGTATGTTTTTGTACTTTTTTATTGCATGGGGAGAGATTATACCACCCCCCCCCAAGAAGTAACTAAGTACATTTTAAATGAGCTACTTTTTACTTTTACTTGAGTAGATTTTTTTGGTACTCTTTCCACCCTTGATTATACATATAAAATGTTATATTATATATATTATAATTATACTATATACTATATATTTGTGTCATGTCCAGGAAACTTTGAGTTTATTTATTCTGTTTTGTCACGTGTCTATGTTGTCTTGTAATTTCCTGTTTTATTTTGGTTCTACTTCCTGTCTGTCTCTTGTCATCAGCTTTACTTTCTCCCTCTGTCTCTTTTCCCGCTCCTGGGATTACCTGTCTCCGCCCTGATTGTTTCCACCTGTGCCCTTACCTTGTGTGTGTATATATAGTCCGTGTCTCCCTTTGTCCTGTGCCAGTTTGTCTTGTCCCATGCACCAGAGAACCAGCGCTTTATCGATCCATGTCCAATTGTCAGGTCTTGTTGTTTTGTTACTTTGTTTGCTCGTGATCTTCTGTTTGTTTTCTTAGTCATAGCAACACCTCGAAAGAGTGATTTTCTGTTTGTTTTCTTAGTCTTAGCATTTCCTCGCAAGAGTGATTTTCTGTTTGTTTTCTTAGTCTTAGCATTTCCTCGCAAGAGTGATTTTCTGTTTGTTTTCTTAGTCTTCGCATTTCCTCGCAAGAGTGATTTTCTGTTCGTTTTCTTAGACCTAGTATTACCTCACAAGAGTGTTTATTGTTTTGTTAACAAAACTTTTATTTTGATACTTTTGTATGAGTTGTGCAAATGGGTTCTAGTCCATAGTTCGGTCGTGACAGAACGAACTGGCCAGCATGAACCCAGCCAGCTCAGACCACCTGTCGGCAGCCATACGCTCGCAAGGCGCCCGCCTTAATCTGCAGGAGGACCAGATATCCGCCCTGCAATAAGGAGTGAGAATGCTGGCAGGCAGCCAAGAAGAATTTAGGTCTGGCATGACCGCCCAAGTGACTATCTTGACTACCCAGATTGAGCAGGTGCTTGCTCACCTGACCAAGAACCCCTCAGCCACGCCTTCCCCGGCGACTGCCGCAGCACCACCAGTTCCGGCTACCCACGCCCCGACTCCTTGTATTGCTCCACCCGAAAAATTTTGTGGTGAGTCTGGAGAATGCCGTTCATTCATTGTGGACTGTGAAATGCACTATGAACAATTGCCATCAGCCTTCCCCACAGAAAAATCCAAGGTGGCCTTCATGATCTCCCATCTCACTGGGAGAGCATGGGATTGGGCTACGGCAGAATGGTCCCGTGGATCACCGATCTGTCAATCCGGGGATTGGTTCATAGGAGAGTTCATGAGGAGAGTTTTCGACCCTACCACGTCAGGCAGAGAAACGGCACGCAAGCTGAGCAGCATCAGGCAAGGCAAGGACTCTGTTTCCGATTATGCCATCCGCTTCCACACCTTAGCCACAGATAGTGGATGGAATTCCACAGCACTGTATGATGCTTTTTCAAAGGACTTTCTGATTCCATACAAGATTTGTTGGTTCCTCTCGATCTGCCTGAGGATCTTGACTCTCTGATCGCATTAGCGGTCAGAACTGACCATCGCCTGACAGAGCGGTAGAGAGACAAGTCCAAAGCTAGTTTTCCTGGACCACGCCAGAGGTCGTCCTTCGCCTGCCTCACACGGATGTATCGGATGTATCGGATCTATCCGTTCGTCATTGCCAGTCCCGAGGAGAGCAACACCTCTCAGCTACTCGGAGGAGCCCATGCAGCTAGGAAGGGCCAAGTTGTCTGCTGAGGAGCGACGACGCCGCCTACAGGAAGGGAGGTGCTTCTATTGTGGACAACTGGTAAATGGTAAATGGACCTGTACTTGTATAGCGCTTTTCTAGTCTTCCGACCACTCAAAGCGCTTTTACACTACGTGCCATATTCACCCTTTCACACACATTCACTCAGTGATGGCAAAGTCCATTGAACAGAAACTAACTCATTCAAACACATTCACACACCAATGCACGGCATCGGGAGCAATTTGGGGTTCAGTATCTTGCTCAAGGATACTTCGACATACTTCGAACCCACAACCTTCCGATTAAGGAACGACCCGCTCTGCCTCTGAGCCACAGCCGCCCCAACTGGGACATCTGCTGGCAGCATGCCCAGTCAAAGGGAGAGCCCACCAGCTGGAGAAGGGATTCCGGGTGAGTCACTCCTCCACCTCTGACAGCCCTTCCCACTCCCTGACGGACATCCAGGTAAAACACCATGACATTACGGTTTCTCTGGGAGTATTAATTGACTCTGGGGCAGATGAAAGCTTTATGGATTGGGATTCTGCTCACAAGCTAAATGTTAAGACCTTAAAACCTTTATCGCTGCCCTTGGAGGCTAGTGCCTTAGATGGCAGCTTCATTTTTAAAGTAACCCATGTAACTGAGCCAGTAGACGTGACCATTGAGGATCACCATGAACTGATGTCTTTTCACCTGATGCACTCTGCCCAGCACCCTCTGATCCTGGGGTTCCCCTGGCTCAAGAGACATAACCCCCACATTGACTGGTGTTCAGGGAAAGTTATGGGATGGGGAAGGCCTGGGCTTGACCTGAACAAAAAGGTTGGAATTGGGGTGGTTGCTGACCTTAACTCTGCTTCTGTTCTGCCCCACACAGACTTAAAGGTTGACCGGCCTGACCTGACCTCCATTCCCAGTTGCTACCATGATCTTGGGGAGGTATTCAGTAAGAGTAAGGCCATGTCTCTACCACCCCATCGACCTTATGACTGTCGTATTGAACTTATCCCAGGGGCATCGATTCCAAAAGGGAGGTTATATTCCATTTCGGGCCCTGAGAAGGTAGCTAAGACTGAGTATATTGAGGCGTCCTTAAAAACAGCACTCATCCGCCCCTCATCCTCCCCAGCAGCGGCAGGATTTTTCTTTGTGGGTAAAAAAGATGGTTCCCTGAGACCCTGTATTGACTATGGACCTCTAAATGACATTACCATTAAGAATCGGTACCCTCTGCCTCTCATGTCATCTGCCTTTGAACAACTGCAACAGGCCAAGATTTTTACAAAGCTTGACCTGAGAAACTCATATCACCTGGTCTGCATTAAAGAGGGGGATGAGTGGAAGACTGGTTTTAACACTCCTTTTAGGGCATTATGAATACCTGGTAATGCCATTTGGACTGACCAATGCTCCTGCAGTATTTCAGGCCCTAATCAATGACGTACTGAGGAATTCCTCAACCAGTTTGTGTTTGTGTTTTTGGATGACATCCTGATCTTCTCCCCAGATAAAGATTCTCATGTTGATCATGTCCGCCAGGTTCTACAGTGACTGCTGCAGAACCAGCTTTGTTAAAGCAGAAAAAAGTGAATTTCCTGCCAAATCTTGGCTTCATCATAGCCCCTGGTCAGATACTAATGGACCCGGCTAAAGTTAGCGCTGTGGCTCAGTGGCCTACACCTGATAATTGCAAGAAGGTCCAGCAATTTCTGGGCTTTGCTAACTTCTACAGGCAGTTTATCAGAAACTTCAGCGCAATAGCTTCTCCTCTTCATGTTCTCACGTCTCCTCAAGCTCCATTCCTGTGGTCTTCTCAAGCTGAGGAGGCCTTCACCCGGCTCAAGGAGATGTTCACCACCGCTCCCGTTCTCACGGTTCCAGACCCCAGTCGGCAGTTTGTGGTGGAGGTGGATGCCTCCAACGAAGGAGTAGGGGCAATTCTCTCGCAGCGCTCTGCCAAGGACCACAAGCTGAATCCATGTGCCTTTCTGTCCAGGAAGCTTTCACCAGCAGAGCGGAACTATGATGTCGGTAACCGTGAGTTACTTGCTGTGAAGATAGCATTGGAAGAATGGAGACATTGGTTAGAGGGGGCCAAACATCCATTTGTGGTCTGGACCGATCATAAGAACCTTGAGTATATTCGCAAGGCCAAGCGTTTGAATTCCCGCCAAGCCAGATGGACTCTGTTTTCTAACCGTTTTGATTTTACCTTGTCTAACAGGCCGGGGTCCCGAGACACCAAGCCTGATGCCTTGTCTCGTCTGTTTGATTCCAAGCTTGCTGCCAAGGAACCTGAGCCCATCCTACCACGACACCGTGTGGTAGGAGCAGTAACATGGCAGATAGAATCAGAGGTGAAGCGGGCTAATGGTGAGAACCCCTACACCTAGTGGTTGTCCGGCAAATCGCCTGTTTGTCCCTGTTGCTTTGCGTCCACAGGTGATTCACTGGGCTCACACCTCTCAGCTTACCTGCCATCCGGGAATCAAGAGAACGATGTACGTCATCCAACAAAGGTTCTGGTGGCCCTCCATGGAACGTGAGGTCCGGGAGTATGTGGAGGCGTGTTCTGTCTGTGCCAGAAACAAGACCTCCTCCCATGCTCGGATGGGACTGCTGCAACCTCTCCCGATACCCAGTCGACCATGGGCTGAGATTTCATTGGACTTTGTCACAGGGTTCCCAGTCTCCCAAGATAACACTACTGTTCTTACAGTGGTGGACAGATGGTCTAAGAGGATTTTATTGCCTTGCCAAAACTGCCGTCCGCCAAAAAGATGGCAGAAATCATGTTAAATGTCTTTCGCATCCATGGCTTTCCTAAAGACATTGTGTCGGACTGAGGGCCCCAATTTATCTCTCAGTTCTGGAAGGAACAGTTTGATCGGTGCCACCGTCAGCCTTTTGTCTGGATACCATCCTGAGTCCAATGGACAAACGGAGCGGCTCAACCAGGAACTGGAGACTTGCCGCCGTTGCCTGGTATCTCAGAACCCAGCGTTCTGGAGCAAGCCCCTGACTTGGGTGAAATACGGCCACAATTCTCTTCCCACTGCGGCCACAGGGCTGACTCCCTTCCAGTGTCTTTGGCTACCAACCTCTCTTGTTTCCAGAGACAGAGAAAGAGGTCATCGTCCCATCTGCCCATGCCATGGTCCGGCGTTGCCACCGCATCTGGACAGCTGCTCGTGGGGTCCTCCTGCGTAGTGCGCACAGCACGAAGAAGGCTGCAGATCGGAGGCGCCGACCTGCTCCTACATACCAGCCAGGCCAGAAAGTCTGGCTTTCAACACGGGATTTGCCACTCCATGTCGTTTCCCGGAAGTTGGCTCCCAGGTTTGTGGGTCCATTCCCTGTGTCCAAAGTGATTAATCCTGTCTCTGTCCATCTGCGCCTTCCCAGGTCCCTGAGGGTGCATCCTACTTTTCATATTGGCAAGCTCAAACCGGTTAAGGAGAGTCCCATGGTTCCCGCAGCCGTACCTCCTCCACCCCCCAAATGGTCGACGGTGGTCCAGTCTTCTCAGTTAAGAGACTCTTAGCAGTTCGTAACCGTGGAAGAGGACGCCAGTATCTGGTGGACTGGCAGGGCTATGGCCCGGAACAATGCTCGTGGGTACACTCAAGCTTTATTATGGACCCAGCCCTCATCAGAGACTTCCACAACCGTCATCCACAGGTTCCTGGTCCGTCAGGAGCCGTCCCTAGAGGCGGGGGTACTGTCATGTCCAGGAAACTTTGTTAAGTTTATTTATTCTGTCCAAGTGGAAACTACAGTAACCACAAAATGTCTGTTAAGCAAGAACAACCCTATCTAGCCAGTGTGTGGTTTGTCCGTTCTGGTGCTATTGTAGAGACATTGTGGTTCAACATGGCATTCATGGAAGAGATGATCGTGTCTATAGATATAAAAGGCTCAATCTAAGAGAGCAAAAACACAACTATTGTCATTTTCAAGTAAATACACTAATGAAGAGGAGGGATAAAGTGTTGCACTCTGTCTCCAAAAGTAATTCTCTTTAATTTAACTTCAAGATCAACAATCAGACGTGTGTTGATTTTTCTCTTTTAAATCCACTAATGAATGATGATGGTAACATTTTAACATCACAATTTAGATTTAATTTTAATTTCATAAAAAGCATAAAAAGGATTCCCCCTGGAGCCCCCTACAGATGCCTGGGCTAAGCCCCCAGTGTCCTTAACCCCTAAAAATGCCCCAGCTTCAGAGTAAGAGTTGTCTGCAAATTGTACTTGTAAGATATCACATACATTTCCTGCTATAAAGATGTTGCTGATATTTGGTTTTATCATGTCCTTATCTTCCTCTGATGTTGGTACTGAAAATGCACATATCCTTCCAACATGTTCAACAAGTGAAAACAAAGCTTCTTTTCTCAAAATCCATGAATAAAACATTGCCTAGAACACTTTAGAGAGACAGGCATTTACAACGTGTACACATAGTACATCAGGAAGACAGATGTAATGATCAATTAATGTTATTTTAACAAAACATCTTCCAGTAATAATTGTAATATTATAAACTTTGCACTCACATCTGAAGATGCTTCATTTGATAGAGGACTTATTCTAACTATTCTAATTATTTATTAACACCCCCTGCTCTTTCATTGATTTATATCTGCAGAATGTATACTCCTACTAGGGTGGCCATTCGTCCTGCTTTTAAATGCCCTGTCCGGCTGCAGTCTTAAGCCGGACACTCATTTGTCCTCCTTTTGAGAAAATAACTAAAAATGTCCTTTTGAAACATTACCTTGTTAGTTTAATACTTATTGGCTAAAAATGTGTGTCAAAATAAGTAATTTCATTGGTTACATTTTGACCTATCAACACATGGCTAATTTTAATATTCAAATGACCATGTGTTGATTGGCCACTGATCAGCCACAGACAACATAAGGTGAGCTAATGTGGGTTGCTGGACTGAAATTCTGAAAATGCTCATACTCATATGTAGATAGGCAAAGCCTATACATCTGAAACAGAAGGTGCTGCATTTGTTTCCCCCTTTATCTATCCAGATAAAAACATTAAGAACAGTTTCTGTATGGTGTTTATAAGACCTATGTAATCTGAATTGGAAGGGCAGTAGTCATCAGCTGTATCTTGTATATTTATTATTAGCTATGTGGTATGTGTATGCACCTTTATGTAATCTGGTGGAAAACATTAACATTTAAAACCGGATCATACCAAACAAATATCTGCTTGCCTGTCCCTGTGTATGCAAAGTGTCCTCCTTTTTGATGTGAAGGAAATGGCCACCCTAACTCCTACTAATTTAGAAAGAGCGACAGCCAATGGTATAATTTCATCACTCAGTAATAGCAGCTGTTTGTGCAAACAACGCTCGGTTATCATGAACACATCTTAGTTCATGTACACGTTACTTCTCCATTGCTGTTGTCGTGTTGTGTGCCAGGCACGGAACGATGTGGCTGACTAGTTTAATCTGACACATAGTGAACATCGCAGTGATGGTATCGGATCAAAACCAAATTCTGCTGCAGCACCCATGCCTTACATGTAGTCCTCTGCTAGAACCATCCATCACAGCATCATTTTAAAATGCAAAAGGGGAGGGAAAGAGCTACGACAACATACGTGTGTATGCTAGCTCTGAAACTGCAGAAATGCTCTTTTATCTTCCTTTTGCGCTTTCTGTTATTCCCTATAAACCTCCTATGTTCATTTGGACAAAAATAAATGTAAAAACTTCCAGGATGGTCTAACACTTCCCTCTTTCTCTGGAAGAGTAAGTAGATTTAGGCAGACCTATCACTTTAATTGATCTACACAAAGCACTTATAGGAATGAGACAAGATAAATCTCCTGGTTGGGAGGGAATTGCATCTGATATGACCTGAAAATTGTGCACACCTGTTAGAGGGAAATATGTTAAATGAACTACCTTACAATTTCACAAAGCATCATGGGTTCTCTCTATCCCCAATTTGAAACATTATTTCTGGTCTTTAGTACTAAGACCTCTGTCAGCCTGGTTCAACCCAGATGCTGTTGTCTTATGGAAATACATAGAAAAAAACCTCCTTTACCCTCACAGATTTTTAAAGCTGGTCCACTCCGCCACACCACTAAAGCATGCAAAAATTCACTTTGGCCATCTAGGAGATATTTATGACGACACCGGTCTACGTTAATTTAATGACTTGCAGATTACATTTAATTTTTCTGCTTCACAATTTTTTCTTTATCTCCAACTGAGGGTCTGCATGAAGGCCTATGGGGTTTGCTGGAACACACCGCTCACTAATCACAGATTACATAAATTACTAAATAAACAAGGTCAAATGAAGAGCTTTGTGTTAGAACTTTACTCTTTGCTATCAATTGCCACATACATACAAGTCTTTGTACATTCACTAAGTGTTGTGCAGGGACCTTGGGTACCCTTGGAGGACAGCAACTACAACAGAGGAGTAGACGATCTGGCAGAGTGTTGAGGAGAAGACCAGGTATATGAAGCAGAGCGGGATGGTGATGATGGCTGACTACTGCACACCTGACTCCACTCCTGTAATCAAACACACAGAGCTTGACATGCTGTCTGATAAGGAAGGATTAAAGCATTATTAAAGCTGGTTCAGGCTTCACCAACCCCTTCAAATACAATGGCGTCATGATGGGGTATAATCGCCAAAGACTTTTCACATTTACCGTCTATATTTTGCACATGTCAAATTAATATAGTTGCATATTACAATAAATTTAGTCTCCTGATTGAAATGAAGTTCAGATTAAGTTCAAGCAGGAAGACCTTCTCATTATGCCTCATTCATTCACAATAGAGTTGTGACGTTCACAAACGAACAGAATCTATTGAATGGCTCTTTAACTTGAACGATGGGAACCGAGTCGCAGTGGAGAGCCGTTCTTTTTCTTTTTTACATTCCTCCCAGTGATTATTTCCCAGATTAAATGGGTTACCCCCAGGCTAGCTTCTTAAAAATAAATAAATATAAAAATGAGCCAGTCTTTTGAACGGCTCTTTGAAAGGAACGGCTCCTCAAGATCCGGCTCTCTTCAAAGAGTCATAAATCCCATCTCTAATTCACAATTCTCTCACTCTCCTTTTGTAATAAGGGCGTTTACTCTTTCAGTTGATCCAATCAGATTTATCCACAATCTCCTCCAGCCAATGATGTTGCTGCTGTCAAACTTTAAATCTGCTCTCCTCTCTGCTGCTGACTGACCCAAAATGATTATCATAACAAACTGTGAAAACCTTAAGAATTGTGAGAAAACATAATTTGTAATTAAAGCTGCAAGCAGCGTTTGGCGGGACCTCGCACTCCACGCAACTCGGGGTGTGTTGCGGCTGCGTCGCTTGCCGTCGTTACACGTGCGGACCAAGACGTGAAATTTCACGTAAATCAGGTCAAAATCGCCACACAGCGCTTACTTCCTGTTGCCGGTAGGTGGCGCTATCACTATGTCTGAATATTGTCATGTAGACGTGTTCAGGGTGGGACCGTTATAACAGACGTGAAGTTTCATTGAGATTGGACCACGTACGCTGAAGTTACGAGGACGTGTTCAGGGCGAGACTGTTAGAGAATATATGAAGTTCACTGGAGATTGGACATTGCACACTGAAGTTATGAGTTGCATTTCATGGCGAATCCGCTGAATTCGACAAGTCATCACCGGCATGGTCATTTCATGTAACGCAGCTCAAAATCACCATGGAGCGCTTACTTCCTACTGCCAGTAGGTGGCGCTATCACTATGTCTGAATATTGTCATGTAGACATGTTCAGGGAGGGACTGTTATCAAACACGTGAAGTTTCATTGAGATTGGATCATGTACGCTGAAGTTATGAGGACGTGTTCAGGGTGGGACTGTACACTGAAGTTGAGTTCTGTTTATGGTGAATGGTCCAAATTCAACGCAACGCCACGGGCACGCCGTTTGATGGAATGTCGTAAATAGCACAACTTTTAATCATGAATGTCTTAAGATTGCGCTGATTAAATTTGAAGAAGATCCGATAAATTCCCTAGGAGGAGTTCGTTCAAATACAACGCGGAAAATCACAGAAAATGCGCACGGAATTCACTATGGCCAACTTTGAGGGCACGCCACGTACACGCCCTTCAACGTACATGCACAAATAGCACAACTTTTAATCAGAACTATTTTTTGACTGTACTCACAAATTTTGAAGCAGATCCGATAAAATCCCAAGGAGGAGTTGGTTCAAATACAATGCGAAAAGTTCGCCGAAAGTGAAACTTTAAATCAAAATGGCCGACTTCCTGTGGGGTTTCGGGTATGGGTCCAAGAGGCTTTTTTGTACGTCCCGGCATGTTACACGTGCCTACCGAGTTTCGTACATGTCGGTGAAATGTGGCGCCGGGGCTGCTGTTTTTTTATCCTGTAGGGACAAACACGATTTTTGGTATGTGAGCTTCAGGCACTACTCTACACATACCCTGTAAATGTCATATTCATAACTATTATGGTCTCCGCACAGTGATTTATCATGCCAAAAGAGTGCCACCTAGTGGTGTATTTTTTTTGTCCTTTTTAAGTGAACCTCAGGGAGCCATGGGGAAGCATCATACAAAGTTTAATTTTAATCACACATACCGTTGTAGAGATATAAACTTCTTCATTTTAAAGAGCGCCACCTAGTGGAAATGTCCTGAAATTGTGCACAATGCTTAAGGAAGACATGTGGAACTATGCACCCAAGTTTGGTGTCAATCGGACAAATCGATGTGGAGAAATGGTCCACTTCCTTTTTTCTACAAAAAATCCACAGGAAGTGCTAATTTTATAGCGTGCTTATTGTTTGAAATTTCAAAAATGTTTAAATTACTTTTTTTGCCAGGGCGGTCCCCAGGTGCTAGGTGAAAAATTTTGTGTGAATCGGACAAAGCGTGTCGGAGGAACACGAAAAAAGTAGTTTAAGGACATTTCGCGCTCTAAAAAAAAAAAATTCTGGGCGGAAGTGGGCGGGGCCTATATGGAGAGATTAAGCTCCATTCACCGAACGCGTGAATACCAGTTTTTTGAATGTGCGACACACTATGCAGAAGTTATTAGCCTAAACACATTTTTTATGATAGTAGCGCCACCTACTTGCCAACCCGAAAGCGATGCATAGAATATAAAATTTTTCACCAGGCCTGACCACTTTGCCAAATAAAATTGACTTTTCGTATATGTTCAGGGGGGCAAAAACGCAATCAAAAGTGCTAAAAATAATAATAGGTAAGAAGAAACATAGCAAAAACAATAGGGACCTCCAGCAGTCGCTTGCGAGGTCCCTAATTAAATATACTACGAGATTCCTCCCTGGCAACAGCGGGGTTGGACTTTATGTTCTGACATATACATAATGAGATTTGACAAACAGGAGAGATTTTATTGAACTATTTATTTATCAGTTAATAATTCAGTGTTTTGAGTCAGATATGGACATGTTTCTCTAGAAACAGAAATTGAATTTCCAGGAAATGTACAATTTAATATAAAATGTCATATATTCTGATAAAGAATTGCAAAAGATTTTTTATCCATATTGCCAAACACACAGCTATTGTAAATTATCTGAGAATAATTTTCTAAAAACTAGCATGCCTAACACTGAAACACCAAAAATAAAATATATATTTAATAAAGAAAAGGTTTTTCTTATTTGTACAAAGATTAACAAAAAAGCAAAACAAATACACTTTTAGGTGGACTAACAACGAGGAACAAGTAAAATAAACCATAAAAGGCCTTGGAAAAAACTTTGTATATTCTGAGTTTAACAAACAAACAATGAAAATAAAGTTTTAGGAATGAGACGGTGTGGCAGCTATAATGAGCTCAGTTAATTACAAAATTATATCTGGTTTACTTCTGTGATTAAAGGATAATAATAATGATAGACACCAAACAGATAACAAACCAATAAGACACATAATTTACATTTGTTGAAGACATCACAGTCAACCAGAACAAATTCACCAAAACATTTCCCAGTAACCAGTTCTCCCACAGCAGAGTCAAAATATTGCTTCCTTTTATCTACAGTTAGGATTCTTATTGAAAATCCTATCTGTAGATGACTCTATCAGTCTTGTCTCTTTCTATTTTCCTACATTTCTCCTTCTGTTTTCTCCCCTTTCTCTCTCTCCCTCTTTCTCTGCCTACATGAAGCTGACTGTGTAAATGTTGTCATCATTCATACTGATGAACTGCTGATATCATTGCTGTCCATTCTACAACAACACACAGAGGCCAAAAGCTTGTCTATGGTCCCTTTCCTCATGAAAACATACAGAACTAAGTCTGCAAGAGGATTCAAGCAAATAAAAATGAAAGACACAAAAGTGTTATTTCTTGTTTCCTCTGCCAACGCCCAAATGATTCTGGGCAGGAACAGCAGTGTGTAAATAAGCAGCACCAGGACCAAAATTCCCACAATTCGTCGTTTTTCATCAGAGGGGACTCGGCTGGAGGACAGGGCTTTGAGGGTCCCACCAAGGAAGAATATCAACAGTGGAAAGGGAAGGAGGAGGAAGACACCGAAGATAATACATTCAACGTTAACATCATCCAAGAAAATGAAAGGGAGGTTAACAAAAAAAGAAATGACCCAGACCACGACACAGACCACCACAGAGGTCTTGATGGTTCGTCTGAAGCGGTACCACAGCGGGAAGGCGATGACCAAATACCTGTAATACAAGATGGACACATAGTCTTTGAGTAGCTTCAGAATTCTATAGTAATATAATGGTCAGACACAGAAGTAGCTACACACATACTGGATAGACAGATAGCTACCTTTCCAGGGCGATACACACCATGAAGCCGACACTGGCAATCAGACAAGAATCATAAATTAATTTTAAAATTTGAAATATTTTCTGATCCTCACGACGTGCCAGCCAAACGATCAAGCAGCAGAGCTGAATGAGGTCAGAAATGAGGAGGTTGATGACGTAGATTGGAGCAACGTGATCATTTCGCACCTGCAGGAAAACATTGGTAAGAGTAAACAACCAGTTGTAAACATGTTCTGAACTCCACCTCCTCCCAAATATGTTATCTTACTCTGACCAGAAATTGCAGTTATTTATGCATTTTTTTGCATACAGTTTTTTGTGCTGTCAGAAATATCAGATATGAAACATTGGTCAGTCACTGCAGTAACAAGAAGGACCAGATTGACTACAGCTTCTGCAGCTGTGTTTCAGACAAAGATATGACGCACTCTGACCCAAACACATATTCTGTATGTATCAAACAGATCCACTAGACTGGAGTCACAGTTTTTTGTTCTCACCTCACTGCATATGTATTTCACATATGATCACACAATTAATAACAGGAGACATGTTAACAGAGGTTAATTATCTTCTCCACTGGATCTACTGAGGTGGTGCATTTTCTTAGCAATCAGTTTGCAGAGAAAATTCTCATGCATTTGGAAACATGTATCAAATAATAGGCATACATAAAGCTAAAAAGCACTTACTAGAAAAAAATGTGGCTGTTATTAAAGGTCCAGTGTGTAACACTCAGGAAGATCAATTGGCAGAATGAATTGAATATAATATACCAGTAGTTTTCATTAGTGTACAGTCACCTGTGATTAAAAAATGTTGCATTTTCATTACCTTAGAATGAGTTTTTATCCACAGTGGTCACCATGTTGAACCATCATGTTTCTACATTACCAGAACAGACAGACCAAACACTGGCTCTAGACGGGGCCTTTGGCATTATTCTCCTACACACTTTGAAGGCTGAGCTGTATTTAAATGGATGCGACCTGCAACTTTACCTCTGCTGCTCTCTCTATCTCTCTCTCTCTCCACTGGTTTTGATGCCTTGTGCATTATTATTCCACTTAATCTCCTTTTGCTTTCCAATGAATATGTTGCTTCCTCATGTCTCAATTATTATTGTTAAGTTTGTAATGTTTTAAGAGTGATATCCTGAGTAATATCCACAGTTTTTTCAAGTGGAACTGATCAGTGACCAAAGTCAATATTTTGTAGTTAAGATCACTGCTTTTTCCCCCTAATCTTGGTGATCTCAAAGAAACACTATTGTTTAACTCTGCATACTGAGCTCTCCCTCACATCATGCTGTCCAGGAGCTGACTGCACAATGACTGACTGTAAACTCAATGAAAACAGCAGCACACATTTGCAAAATACCATATTCTTAGTAAATAAGAGTCTAAGAGTCTACAGCCATGCTAGCAGGTCTGTGAGGCTGTTTTTGGTTTATTTGAGTTTTAACTACATGGTGCCATTAACATTTTAACAGAAGGGTGGAATGGAGCCACACGTAAACTGTATGTGTTCAGGGTCCAATTAACTTTGTAAAAAAAATTAATTATTGAGTAAATTATTCCTGTAAACTTATAGGTCTTTACAACACTTTGTTCCAGTCCCATGACACCTAGCCCAAGATTTTTTACAGGCAGATACATGACACAGAGAGTAAATAATTCAATCTCACTTATAACGTACATACCTGAGAATAAAGAGCATAGATGGCCACAAGGGTCCAAGGAAGACTGATACAAATGATTATGTAAAAGATCACACCCAGGTTAAAGTTAACCTCTTTGTTATCCTCATTGTTGGAGGTGATGTTGCTGTAATTATAGCTGTTGGCCAGTGAAGTGTTGTTAATGTAGAAATCTTCCATTCTTCAGAGTGAAACCTGTAGTTTGAGAGATCAGGTTATAGAAAGGGAGCACGCTTTTAAAATATCTACCTTACAATGTTCAGTGATATTACTAAAGCTGTCAGGTGCAAGTTCACACAAATACAGTACACACACACACACACACACACACACACACACACACACACATATAGTATACCCACAATAAGTTTCAGAGTTCATTTTTAAAATGTACCTTTGAAACCTGCAAGAGCCCAACTGAATGAGTTCCGTACACCCACATCTGATGAGTTGTCCTCTGCATCTAACCAGTCTACAGTAAACATGGTCCTGTCAATCTACACCTCCTCTTGTAAGAAAGTAAGAAAAAAGTAGTCAGGCACAAATACATTATTACTGCCCCCCCTGCTGGCCTGAGTGGAACCTTTGAAATTTCTGTTGAAGCGCTTGTAGATGCATTATTCTGTTGCGGTTCAAACATAAGAAATATGGTGAATGTGAATGATTACCTTATATATAATGTATTCTTAATTATCCTGACTGCATGTTTTCACCTTAGTTAAAAGTGTTGAGGAATTGGTCAACATAACTGGTCATACTGGCACAGACAATAACTGAATCTGTATGTTTTGTTCATCATCCCACTATTAGCAGCTCTGTCAAATATGGACAAGAAGCCTTTCCTTTACACTGGTGACTGTCTTTACAGCCATCTGACAGCAACAGGTAGATGTCTTAGGCTAGATTTAGACCTGTACTTTGACTCTATATACAGTAAGGTGCCATAATATATGAGAAGGATACCCCCAAAGCCCCCTACAGATGTCTTAAGTCCTAGAAATGCCCCAGCTTCAGAGTAAGAGTTGACTGCAAACTTGTAAGATATCACATACATTTCCTGCTATAAAGATGTTGCTGATATTTGGTTTTATCATGTCCTTATCTTCCTCTGATGTTGGTACTGAAAATGCACATAACCTTCCAACATGTTCAACAATTGAAAACAAAGCTTCTTTTCTCAAAATCCACGAATAAAACATTGCCTACAACACTTTATTGAGACACACATTTACAATGTGTACATATACAGCAGGAAGACAGATGTAATGATCAATTCATGTTATTTTGACAAAACATCTTCCAATAATAATTTTAATATTATGATAATCTTCCAATCCAATTAATGACTGAGAATGGAAAATGAATGTAGTGAATTAATGAAAAGTAAGGTTTGGGTGCTCCACCTCAGCACTTAAGGCAAATGTTGCTGTTCTACTGAACTTTGGTGATGCAACCTTGTCCAAAGTGAGTTTAAAGAGTAGCCCGACTACATCTGAAGATGCTTCATTTGATAGAGGACTTATTCTAACTATTGTAATTATTTATTAACACCCCCTGCTCTTTCATTGATTTATATCTGCAGAATGTATACTCACCCACCTACTAATTTAGAAAGAGCGACAGCCAATGGTATAATTTCTTCACTCAGTAATAGCAGCTCTTTGTGTACACTGCATGTACACTTTACTTCTCCATTGCTGTTGTCAAAACCAAATTCTGCTGCAGCACCTACGCCTAACATGTAGTTCTCTACTAAATGTAACTTGGGCCCAATTTCAGTCACAAACAGCACTGAGCAGCCCTGACTGTATTTTTTACAACAATGCAGAATAACTCAGCACAGACAATAAAGTTCTGCAATGTAAAAAAATAATTAATAATTAATTAAATTTCAGGTATCAAATTAGACTCTGAAAGACAAAAAAAGAAAAGACAATGTATTTTCCAGCAATCATTAACCATACCTTAACACATGTTAACAGGGCGGTCCTAGACCATTTGGTGCCCTAGGCGAGCTTTACTGATAGCACCCCATCCCCACGAGATAACTCATGTCCAAAGAATTGCACATTTATTTAAAAAATGCTAATATAAACAATATGTGCAAAAGAATAAACCTGTTCAATAATAAATATACAAAAAATAATCTTTTAAACATATTTTTTACAGTAGTGCAACATCTGAGAACAGAAAGTGCACACTAAAGAATCAAAACCAAAAATTAAACTAACAATAAAACATTGTGTGCAAAATTAGATACTGTAAAATGTGATTCATATAACCTATTAATCAAAATTTAATATACAAAATAAACAAAAAGGTTCAAATTCACCCCAAGTGAATAGAATAATATATTCTACTTCACACTAATATCACACTTCATTCACAATGCAATCTTTCTGGCCTTCCTTGCCGCAAAGTCATCCAGGCTCAGTGGTTAGAGGCAGGGTGAGGTTGGCAGGAAGAGCAGCATGCTCTTGTTGTGTCTCTTCAAACAAAGGAAGATGTTGATGATGTGATGAATCTGTGGCATAAAGGTAAACGTTTATATCAATAGGTGAGAGCAGTGATGATGCTGTTGGTATTTTCTTTAAAACTCATGATGTTGAGATAATCAGGAGAAGAGACATTATTCCAGGTAGACTGCTGATGTTGGATTGTTTTTATCAGGGTGAAAAATATCACATTATTATTGTTTACACTGCTCCAGAAGTAACTAAGAAATGTCAGTTGTTCAGAAAACTCTCAGAATTAACTTTAGTTGGATTTAATATTATATTATGTGGAGATTTTATTAGAGTAACTGAAGAAAATGACAGAGTCAGCAGCACAGTGTTTAAACTGAGCTCTGAGGGGAAACTTAAAAAAAATGTGTGAAGAATCACAGTTAACTGATGTATATAGAGCTGTTAACCCCTTTGGAACTGATTTTACTCGTATTGATCAAATATCCGTATCCTCTAATTTTAAAGTAACTCACTACGGAACAGTGTTATTATTTGTCTGACCATCTTTTAGTTAAAACCTCTTAGTCATCTGGAGCCTCAGCCAATAGAGGCTTCTGGAAACTTAAAAGACTCAGACTTGATAACTGAATTCAATTAAGAATCTTAACTATAACCTACACTAATTTATGGGAAATACTCAAAAATGTAATCAAAGATTTCTTTAAATTTAAAAGTAAAGAAATAAATAAACTTAAAAATGTAAACCATAATTCCTTAATTAATCAGTGTATTAGTTTGATGCAGATGAAACAAAGATCTATTACAGATGGAGAAACCATTATAAACTTAAAAACACAAATAGACAGCCTTAATAATGAATTATTATATAATATATATAAACAATCAGAAACCAATAAAAGAGGAAACGTTGCTCAAGCTATAAAATCTGGAAATAATAAAATCGAAAGCAAGTTCATTAAATCCATAAAAAACAAAGATGGCGGCGTTGTATTCAGTGAAAATAGGAAAAGAGAAACAATAAGAGATTAATGTGCTAACTCTTATCAGAAAATAGAAATTAATAATACTAGTGTAAATAGCTTTGTAAAGATTCTCCCTCCATACAGCCCACAGACTTTTAGTTCACTCATTGGTGAAATAAGAAGGGACGAAGTGTTGCAGGCCATCAAACAGCTACATGTTGGGAAAAGTCCTGGTCCAGATGGTCTGCCCACTGAGTTTTATCAGCTGTACATTGAGGAAGTCTTAAACCTGCTCACTTCAATATTTAATGAAAGTCTGCACGGAGGCTGTATGTGTTACAGGTACCGGCTGGCACCACATCAACAGCTTATATGCTCTTCCTGGAAACAGGAGAAATAAGTGAGACAGGGCAAACTCTGCGTCCGTTTTTCATCTCGCTCAGCAGAAAGAGGAGAGAGGATTTATTAAAACATTTACCATTTAAATCCTCGTCTGTTACAAACACTCAATGTTTTCAAAGAAATAAACATGGCTTCAAAATCAAATACAATTTCTCTTTCCTTATCTTTCAGCAAATACTGAGTTATAAGTTTTGTGTGATTAAATAAATCAAAATGACAATAACCACTGTTACCCTGTAAGTTGTCTCTTTTCAACTTAAAATAAAACATAGCTTATGTTACCACTTACATATAAAACATAGCTGATGTTACCACTTACATATGGTTCCTAAATGCATTTTCCCTTTCCAACTAAAATCATTTTAATCTTCCATAATGCATGAGCTGACAGATTTTTAACTTGTTTTTTACCACTTTTAAAATATATAACATTGTGCTTTTAACATTAGCTTCTAACTGCTTTACAGTACATGAACACAGTTTTTAACAATTTACACAAAATCATACGTTTCAAAACTATTACATTTGACAAAAATGTTCAAGGAGCTAAAAATAAAACTCTGACCGACGTGACTCAGGTAGCAACAGGTGATATCATCAGGCGCGAAACCGCGACTACTGCTATATGTACATAAATGTCCTCATATTCATAAAACAGCCTTATTAGCGGACATTAAATCATTCAGTGACATGTCAACGTATTGCACTTCAGTTACTTAGCTTGATTTACTATTCCACCAACCTGGAAACAGGAGAAATAAGTGAGACAGGGCAAACTCTGCGTCCGTTTTTCATCTCGCTCAGCAGAAAGAGGAAAACTGCAAAGCGGACCAAACTGACGTAGCCCCCCGGAACACAATAAGCGCCACACTGCCCCCTGCTGGTGACCCCCAATTACTCCTGACATCTATATTAAATATTTTAGTGCAAGGATGGTGGAAACAGGTTAATTACCCCTGAACTAATATTCAAACCATTAATTATAAAATTACAGAAACTACCACAAATGTGATAACACTTTAGTGGGCATCACACACTCCCTGACAGAAAAGAATGGCTCCTGACATTTCCAAAAATCAAAACCATTTAACATTTTCAACTCTTAACCTTGATTCACAAATCTCTATTCAACAAACAAGCATGGTAGGTGGAATGTACGTGGCTGGTGCTTGGTAAGTGTATGGCATGTATGGTGTCTGGGAGTAAAGGAGTGGGTGTGAATATGGCATACAAACAGGCGGGATGTATGGAAAGGGTGAGTGTACAGGTGTAGTGTGAAGAGGTGCCTCTATGACAGGTATATAGGGTGCTGTGTATCCGGTCACTGAGTTAACTGTGGCGTGTGACTGGACTGATGGTTCACCTAATGCCTCATATGTGAGAAAATGGCGCGGCCTTCTCTCACGAGCGGACCTTCTAATCTCTGACTGAGTGCGCTCTACCGGAGGGGTCAAAGGTCGAGCTTCTGAGTCAGAGTCTTGGTGTCCATTGTTCTCCTCCCCTTCCACAGGTCCAGTGAGTAAAAGCAGGTTTTCATCAGCGTCGTGTCTCTTCTCAGTAGGATCTGGTAAGTGTTCGGGCCAAGTATGACTTCCTCTCCTTACAGGTGCTGGTTCCGACCCCCGACTCTCTGGATACATGGTGAGTTGCTCCTGGTAGGTAACAGGTCTTTCCTCTGTCCTTCCAGTCGGTCTCCTTAACCAGTATCCTGAGCCAGAGTCATCATCTGAATCATTTTCACTGTCATCACACGTGTCTGTTTGTCTTCGAGTGTCTGTCATTCTGTCTTGGTTTTGTCTGTCATGTGTTTTCTTCTCAGGAATAGGTCTGGTGTCAGGTGGAGTGACTTCGACAGGTAAGTCGTTTACCAGCAACAGGAGATTGCGGTGCAGTGTCCTGCTTTTCTTTTGTCTCCAGTCTCAGGGCAGACAATGTACACTGGGTTCTCTGCAAGTTGACGTTCAACTCTGTATATAGTCTTCTCCCAGTATGCCCTTAATTTTCCTGGCCCTCCACGCTCACTGAGGTTCCGGACCAGAACTCTGTCCCCTGGTTGCAGTACAACTCCTTTTGCTTTCTTGTCATATGTCACTTTTCCCCTTGCACTGGACTTTTTGCTATTCTCGCCGGCAATGCGGTAGGCTTCTGACATCTTTTTAGCCCATTTCTCTGCAAATCCTCGCGGTGAGTATGGTTCCCTTTCTCCAACTAATCCAAACAGCAAGTCGACTGGGAGATGTGGGTGACGGCCGTAGAGGAGGAAAAACGGTGAGTAGCCAGTTGATTCATGCCTGGTACAATTGTATGCGTGTATAACATGCGGGAGGTGATCCTTCCACCGCAGTTTCTCACTGTCAGTCAATGTTCTTAACATCTGGAGGATGGTACGGTTCAAGCGCTCAGCTGGGTTGCCTTGTGGGTGGTAGGGCGACGTCCGCGAGTGACCAACCCCTGACAGCCGCTGCAATGATTGGAACAGTTTGTTCTCAAATTCACGACCCTGGTCATGATGTAGTTTGGATGGATATCCAAACCGGGGTATGAAATCATTGAAGATGCGCTCAGCAGCAGTTTTCCCACTCTTGTTCTTCGTGGGGTATGCCTGGGCAAATCTAGTGAAATGATCAATCACTACTAGAATATATTCATATCCCCCACAACTGGTTTCCAGATGCAAGTAGTCAATACACACAAGTTCTAAAGGGAAGTTAGATGTGATGCTGCCCATAGGAGCTCGAGTGTGTGTCGTGGGTTTCTTAGACCTGATACAGGGACATTTTCGGGTGACATAGTTTTCAATTTCTTTAGCCATAAAGGGCCAGTAAAATCTTTCCCGAGCAAGATGGAGCACTCTTTCTGTGCCTACATGGCCCATCTCATTGTGTAGGTACTTTAGAGCTATCGGCCTGTGTTTCAAAGGGAGAACTAACTGCTTTTGCTGGTTTGTCCTTCTGTAAAGGAGGCCGTCTTCAAGTTGCAACTTACTCCACTCATGCAGCAGCTTGCGGGTGCCTCCACTTACAGTTTGGCGTATGTCATCTGTCAGTTTTGTGTTTGACTCCTTTAACTCAATTATCTTGCCTATGACTTGATCCTCTCTTTGAGCCTTAACAAGGTCATCATGGCTGATAGCTGGCAGGTGACAATGAGGTAGCGGGGGAGGATCCTGGGAACACATGTTAAGTGCTGCAACCCAGGCCACATCCTTTCGTTCTGCAGCCTGACTCCCATCCCATGTAGCACGCACTGCCTCATTCGAGAGCTCCTCTGTACAAACCTCCTCATATTTTCCATGTCCAAGGGGAGGCGAGACAGTGTGTCTGCGTCCACATTTGATTTTCCAGGCCTGTACTTGATGTCGAACTGAAAGTCTGAGAGTTCTCCCACCCACCGATGACCAACAGCGTTGAGCTTTGCTGTACTCATGATATAGGTTAGGGGGTTGTTGTCCGTGTACACAGTGAAATGGGGAGCGTAGTACAGGTAGTCCCGGAACTTTTCACACACAGCCCATTTCAATGCGAGGAACTCCAGTTTTCCACTATGCAGGTGGTAGTTACGTTCAGCCGGTGTCAAAGTCCTCGAGCCATAGCCAATGACTCTCAGCTTTCCGTTCTGGCGCTGATAGAGGACAGCCCCCAGGCCCTGGTCTGAGGCGTCTGTATGCAGCGTGAAAGGTAGGTTGAAATCAGGATATGCTAAGACAGGTGGGGTTATAAGGAGAGTGACCAGTTGCTCTAAGGTTTCCTGATGTTGAGTGGTCCAGTCAACAGGCTCTCGGGAGGACAGCTGTGGGCGTTTAGTGGTTTTCCCACGTGTTGGAATCTGGGTTTTCCCTGGCTTAGTTTGGAGAAGCTCATAGATTGGCTTTGCGATCCTGGAAAAATCCTGGATGTATGAGCGATAATACCCCAGGAAGCCAGTCAGTTTTCTTACCTCACCAACTGTCTGTGGTGTCTTGCTTGTCAAGGTTTTGACTGCGTCAAGGTCCCGTGGGTCTATCTTGACACCATCAGCTGACACAAGGCGCCCCACGTACCTGACTTTTGTCTGAAAAGCTCACATTTCTCAGGTCTCAGTTTTACTCCGTGCTGTTGAAGAGCCTGGAGAACTTTACGGAGAGCCTCCACATGTTCATCGAATGTTTTTGCATAACAGAGCACGTCATCCAGATATGGGATGCAGCATTCATCCCTGAGTGGGCCTAGCACCTCCTCCATGCTCCGCTGGAATGCTGCTGGGGCATTTGAGAGTCCGAATGGGATACGGACCCATTCATAGAGGCCCCACGGGGTGATGAAGGCAGTCAGGTGCCGTGAACCCTCTGCGATGAAGCCCTGATGGTAAGCTTTTCCCTGGTCGAGGATGCTAAACCAGGTGTAGCCCCCCAGTGTGTCTGTCAGGTCTTGTATTCTGGGCAGCGGATGTCGATCAGGCACAGTCTTTTTGTTCAGGAGGCGATAGTCAATACAAAGACGTAGGCTGCCATCTTTCTTCCTAACACAGACAACTGGGGCAGCATACGGGGACTTGGATTTAACAATCCAGCCTCTCATCAGCAGCTCCTGCACATACTCCTTTACCTCTTTAAACAGTGGCTTCGGGACTGCTGAGTATGATCTCTGTACCGGGATTTCATCTGTGAGGGTGATCGACATTTGTAGGCTTGGTATGCAGCCAATATCATCGCTGTCACGTGCGAAAGCTCCGGCTTCTTCGCGCAGCATTTTGTTGACTTTTTCCTTTTGTATATCATCAAGGTGACTGAGGTCGATGGGAGGTTGCCATGACGATGGATGGGTGTCAACAGGTGTTGATACAGCACTGTTAACTGTCACTGTGGGCTTGGGTGCTTCAAGTGAGTCTGTTGCGATCACTTTTTCAACACAGTGGATGCTGCCAAGTGCTGTCTTTCTTGGTAGAGTGACTGTATGTTTAGTGTTGTTACCCACAGGTACAGCTACATAGGGTTTTCTTGGATTTTGTACCTCCAACAGACCTGCACCCACATCCAGTTCTGTCAACTGTACATTGTTGTCATCAGGTTCAAATAGGAAGACTGCGTCAGATGTACTCATGTGGGGGGGGAACTTGGCACTTGACCCAGGCTAGCTGACCTGCTGGGATAACAATGTCCTGTCTGCCTGTCCGTAGGCGCCCGCACTGCACAGAGGGTTTGCTGGCTTGGATGGAGTTCACCAGTAGCTCTGCCTTCTCTGCTGGTATACACAAGGCATTACAGAGTAGGACGACAAGAGTTGAAATCAGCTTTTCAGGTTGTTCTTGTATCATCTCTTCCAGCACGTTGAAACCCAGCAGTGGTCTCTCCAGAGCCAGACTGCTGACAAGAAAAGGCACAGTGATTGACAGATTAGGGTCCTCATTCCCCATCAAATTGACTGTAAGAGCAACCCAGCCATCAAACGGGAGGACGTCACCGTTAACTGCATACACCCTTAACTCGTCTTCGTCACCAATAATGTCACTGAGTGGCCTAACAGGAGTGTCAGGTAAATATTTACTCTTCCAGTCCCTATCAATCATGCTTACTTGAGCCCCAGTGTCTAGCAGAGCACTGACTGCTAATCCATTTAGGTTACAATGGGTGAGAGCTTTCCTTCCAATGAGTTTGGCTAGGCGTTCCCCTTTGCTGTGAGGTAAGTCATGAGTGGGTGGAGTGGTTGCCCTGTTTGGTTGTTTCTGTTTCTTTTCCGTTACTTTGTCTTTTGTTTGAGTGTTTGAGTCTTTTGTCAGTCTTTTATTTCCAGTTTGGCCAGTATGACGAGTGTCAGGTTGGGACGATCGCTGAGACCCGGTCACTGTTTGTCCCTCGGCAGAGACCGGCTCCAGTTTCCCTGATGTGTTTGTCTCTTTAGACAGCCCACTGCCCGGTGGCCTTCTTCGCCACAGTGGAAACAGTGAGGACAGTCGGGACGATTCTGCTCCACACATTTGTCACAGCCATATTGTTTCTCTCTCCTGCGGTCTCCTCTACCTTTCCCATTGTGGCTGACCTGTCCTGCCGCCTGTGTCTGCATTGACTGTCTCATGAGCTCAACCATACTTGTAAGCTGTTCAAGTTTTTCCGTTAACTGCTGGATCACATCTGTTTTTGGCACCTTCTCTTTTACACTAGGACATTGTGCAGCGTTGACTTCAGGCTGAGCACTGTGCACATTTGTTAGTCTTTGGCGGGTGGCGGGACCTAGCCTTCGCTGCCTTTCACTTTCATCACCCATTATTTTCTTCATCTGTTTCAGGATTGCCTCATCCGATACTCTGGTGTCCATAAGCAATGGCTTCAGCTCTCTGCGGACATCATCATGCTTATGACCTAGGCCCTGATACACCGTGTGGAGAAACACATCCTGCACTGTGCTTGCACTGTACTTGACATCTGTGTCAGCATGTTTGGAGGCCAGCATGATCTTCTGTTTGAGTCCTATGACTCTGTATAGGAACTGTTGGGGTGTCTCATTGTCTTTTGTTTGGTGCACATGAGCTCCTGGAACAGCTCAGTGTTACTTTGCTCACCCAGGTGGGAATGGAGGAAGGCTTTTAGCTCTTCTACAGTCAGATCATCCTTATTCATCAACATGTCTTTAAAAGTTCCTGGCTTGATGACTTTGAGGACGGCTCTTACAACCTCTGCATCACTGAACTGCTCCTTTAAGCCATCTTCCATCTGTCGACAGACACTGTTATAGCTGAGATCTGCCCCCTGGTCCCCAATCTGACCCCCTGAATCTTCAGTTCCCTGCGATGAAGGTAAGACAACTCTCTTAAGGAGAGCAACTTGTCATGTGTCAATGGTGTCGAGTTTTCACTAAAACCTCTGGTGTCTGCTACCTTACTACTCTGTGAGGTGAGTCTTATCTTTACAGATGACTGAGGTGCAGACTGTGGACTGGGCGCGTGTTTGCACTGCATAATTTTCTTACTCAGCTCCTCATAACTAGTAAGCATTTTCTGCAGCTCTGTGTCATCATGTGTGTCACTAGCCGTAGAGGGTGCCATGTGGGTTGCATTAGCAATCCCAAAATCGGTAGCATCACTGTCATCAGTTGGGTTAACGTTATCATTAGCATGACTTACATCCCCGCTGACCGGTACATCAATTGTTACAGCAACTTGTGAATCACGACCCCGAATGACTGTGTCGATTACATCCCTTAAGTTTAGTAAATGTGCCAACCCAAAATCCTCTAACTCCAGTAAAGGCTCACTGGACATGAAACTGCAAATGTACTCAAAACAACCCTCCTCATCTGTCGACTTGACGCGAGACTCGTCCATTCCTGGCACCGAACCCACTGAATTGGCAATCTGGAACAGTTCATCTGCAGAGAGAGTGAGCAGGGTCTTTTTGATGGCCCACACCAACCTTTTCCTCTCATCATCCGCCATAACTGCTTCCCAATTCCTTGTACTTGGTCACAAGAGTCCAGGATCACAATTCACGCTCTGTTCTTGATGAGTGGTGATTTCAGCACTGCACAGACATTATCCTTTATTCATTACAGGTAACCTCTTCATCAGTAGACAAAAGCGATGATATCTGGTGGTCTTTTCCACTGGCTGCAGCTCGCTGGTTGCATCAGGTCACTTTTGGTCCAAGGTTGCAGTATCACTGGATCAGCTTCCGGCCACAAGGTGGGTGAGTGATCCCGGACGAGCCCCCAATAAACTGTTACAGGTACCGGCTGGCACCACATCAACAGCTTATATGCTCTTCCTGGAAACAGGAGAAATAAGTGAGACAGGGCAAACTCTGCGTCCGTTTTTCATCTCGCTCAGCAGAAAGAGGAGAGAGGATTTATTAAAACATTTACCATTTAAATCCTCGTCTGTTACAAACACTCAATGTTTTCAAAGAAATAAACATGGCTTCAAAATCAAATACAATTTCTCTTTCCTTATCTTTCAGCAAATACTGAGTTATAAGTTTTGTGTGATTAAATAAATCAAAATGACAATAACCACTGTTACCCTGTAAGTTGTCTCTTTTCAACTTAAAATAAAACATAGCTTATGTTACCACTTACATATAAAACATAGCTGATGTTACCACTTACATATGGTTCCTAAATGCATTTTCCCTTTCCAACTAAAATCATTTTAATCTTCCATAATGCATGAGCTGACAGATTTTTAACTTGTTTTTTACCACTTTTAAAATATATAACATTGTGCTTTTAACATTAGCTTCTAACTGCTTTACAGTACATGAACACAGTTTTTAACAATTTACACAAAATCATACGTTTCAAAACTATTACATTTGACAAAAATGTTCAAGGAGCTAAAAATAAAACTCTGACCGACGTGACTCAGGTAGCAACAGGTGATATCATCAGGCGCGAAACCGCGACTACTGCTATATGTACATAAATGTCCTCATATTCATAAAACAGCCTTATTAGCGGACATTAAATCATTCAGTGACATGTCAACGTATTGCACTTCAGTTACTTAGCTTGATTTACTATTCCACCAACCTGGAAACAGGAGAAATAAGTGAGACAGGGCAAACTCTGCGTCCGTTTTTCATCTCGCTCAGCAGAAAGAGGAAAACTGCAAAGCGGACCAAACTGACGTAGCCCCCCGGAACACAATAAGCGCCACACTGCCCCCTGCTGGTGACCCCCAATTACTCCTGACATCTATATTAAATATTTTAGTGCAAGGATGGTGGAAACAGGTTAATTACCCCTGAACTAATATTCAAACCATTAATTATAAAATTACAGAAACTACCACAAATGTGATAACACTTTAGTGGGCATCACATATGGGGGATTCTTTTTATCAGGGTGTTCTTTGTTTATTATATATAAAAGGTGATGGAACAAATATTGATAATTACAGACATCTTACCATCATGAATGCAGACTATAAAATAATTGCTAAAATAATAAGGAATATATTTAATGATAAACTAGATGAAATTATAGATAAAGAGCAAACATGTGCAATTAAAGGCATGTGGGGGATAACCTTAGTATTTTAAGAGAAGTCCTACACAAACCTGAATATACAAAAGATTTTAATGTTATTAGTCTTGACCAAAAAAAGCTTTTGACTACATCTCCAGAGATTATCTCTGGGCGGTGATGGAAGCATATGGCTTCCCAACAGGCTTTATTCACATGGTAAGATGTATGTATTTCAAATCTAATGTGTGTGTAAATGTAAATGTTTATTTATCTGAGTCTTTTGAAGTGGAGAGAGGTGTGAAACAGGGCTGCCCCCTGAGTGCAGCTCTATATATTATCTGGAACATGTGTAGGTCAGGATCATAAAGTCACTGCTGTGGCTTACGCTGATGACATTACAATAATTAAAAAGAATCAGACTGAGATGGATGTTTTAACTAATCATTCAATCTCACATGAAAATGCATCTGGAGCTAAATTAAACCACAACAAAAATGAAGGAGTTTGGATCAGAGCAGAGAGAGACAGACAAAACATTAATATTGAAATTAAACAGGAAATTCAAATACTCGGTCTGAACATCTGCAACAGTGAATGTAGTGACAGAAACTAGGAAAACAAACTCTTTAAAGAAGAGGTGAAGAAATGGGAAAATAAAATTCCTTATTAGAAATCAAGAGTCAAAACCTTCATCCTATCCAAACTCCTTTTTTAGCTAACATCTTTATCAATCAATACCAACACTCACACATAGACTGGGGAGGTTTACCCAACAAAATTATATATTTTTTCAAATTAATAATTTTAAATATTGAGGTTTAATTACAAAAACTTAACTCCTAACGAAAGCATGGAGATGATAAATATTTTAAAAAGTAAAAATCTGTCTGAGAGCCTTCGGGATGTTCGGTGGCTGATGTCGGTGGGGAGACTTCCCGTCAGAGCTGTTCTGTCTTGGAGTTGTTATATAACAACAAAAAAATGTCCTATGATTAACTGCAACGATGATGAGACACAACAGCACCTTTTAATGGATTGTTACAGAGCTCAGGAAGTCTGGGAAGCTTTGAAGGATGTTGGACTAGACTATGATCCATGTTGGAAATCTGTGATGTACAGAATCATTACCAGAAACAACAAATCATCTAATCAAACTGAACTGCTACAACTCATAATAAGTATTTGTCTGTTTCAAACTATGGAAAACAAGATCCGCCATGATCATATACCAGACTATTATTGACAGTAAGACAAAACAAATACTCACTGAACCCCGGAGAAGGAAAACCATGGACAAAAATTCTGGAACACTTCCCATGGAACACTTCGGATTTATAAATCAGCACCTTTATAGACATTGAACTTTACCACTTTATACATATTACCTGAAGCACTTTATCTTTGTCTATGTAATGTATAATATGTGTAACATTTAATAAAGTCGATTAAAAAGGCAAGGTAATGAGGCTACCTGTTGGAATTAAGTGGGTGAAGAAAGGGATGAAATATTTAGGTGTCCATAAAACTGCGAGGGAGTGGTGGAAAATGTGAAAGGAAGGATAAAGAAATGGCATTGGTTGTTATCCTGGATGTCCTACAGGGGGCGTACAATTATTATTAACAATCTGTTGGCCTCCACTTTGTGGCACAGCCTGACTGTGTTACAACTTACAGCAAATCTCTTCATTAAATTCCTACAGCATCATTTAGAGACTTCTTTCGGGATACACTACACTGGAAAACTCACTGAGTTTTATTTTTGCCAAAAGAAGGATGACAGGGTTTGGGCATTTAGGTTGCAGTTTTATTTTATTTAGAGTTATGGGTTTCTTTTTGGTCAGGTTGGCAATTTAGGGTTTGGAAAGACACTGTTAACTTTTGATTGGTCGTAGTTTCAGTCTGACTTGTTTGTCACCATTTTCTGTCACTGTGGTAAAAACCTGGAGATGGAAATGGGGAGCCAGTTCCTTAGGGTGTCTGCCTTGTCACTATGTGAAGAGGTAGAGATGAAGATGATGTTCTTCAATAATTAAGGCAATAACTATAGTCTACAATTTGCTTGAGCTGATGATTCTGTGCATTAGGCCACAGCTTAAAGACTCTGTCCTGGAAAGTCAAGTGTGGATGCCACTGGACTAACTGTGTATGGGAAAACACTCAGTTGGGGGGTGTCAAGGTCTAAGTAAAAGAAAACTTAATGATAAAAACAGACACACCATGGAGAAGTAATTTAAAAGTCCAGTCTGGGGGTAAAAACCTGTATGGACAATGCTTTACAAACCACCTTTAAGGACTGAAGGAGTGGCTGAAGTGTGACTTAATTTTTTATTTTTTTAATCTTAATTAAAAAAATATATACTGTTCGAGCTTCAGCTCAAGATAGAGAGGAAATGGGGAGGGGAGAGAGGGGGGATGACACAGGACGAAGGGACATAGGCCTCAGCAATATATATATATATATATATATGGACAACTGTCGCGAAGTGCTTGCTCATGCCTGGAATTGTGGAGTCTGAGAACGAATTGAATTGAACTGAAAAATGTAAGGCATAAAAGACAAGGTGATTATTAACGTTAATACATTTAACGGACTAATGTGTAGGATTTAGTAGCATATAATGGTGTAATTGCAGATTTCAAGTCCCTCGCTTCACCCTCCCCCCTCCACGTGGAAACTACAGTGGCCACAAAACATCTGATAAGCACGAACAGCCTATCTAGCCAGTGTGTGGTTTGTCCTTAACTCCTAGAAATGTCCCAGCTTCAGAGTAAGAGTTGTCTGCAAATTGTACTTGTAAGATATCACATACATTTCCTGCTATAAAGATATTTGGTTTTATCATGTCCTTATCTTCCTCTGATGTTGGTATTGAAAATGCACATATCCTTCCAACATGTTCAACAAGAAAAAAATCCCTGAATATAACATTGCCTAGAACACTTTAGAGAGACAGGCCTTTACAACGTGTACACATAGTACATCAGGAAGACAGATGTAATGATCAATTAATGTTATTTTGACAAAACATTTATCAGAATCAGAATCAGAATCAGAAATACTTTAATAATCCCAGGGGGGAAATTATTTTTGTTACAACACTCCAGATATACAAACAACATATATATATATATATATATATATATATATATATATATATATATACACAACATTCAGCACAAAAAATATAAATATATATATATATATACAAGATCAAATGTACAGTAAAGATCAAATGTACAGTACTTAATGTGCAAAAGTGCAAAAGAATAAAAGTCTACGTTTTGAGTTCAGAATTACAGAGGGGGGGTGTCTGACTCTCTGAGGGAGGCGTTGTAGAGATTGATGACCACAGGCAGGAATGATTTCCTGTGGCGCTCTGTGGTGCATCTGGGTGAGAGGAGTCTTCTGCTGAAGGTGCTCCTCTGCTGGGCCAGTGTGTCGTAGAGAGGGTGGGAGACATTGTCCAAGATGAACCGAAGCCTGGACAGCATCCTCCTCTCTGCCACAGTCGTCAGGGTGTCCAGCTCCTCCCCCTACGACATCACCGGCCCTCCTGATCAGTTTGTTTAGTCTGTTGTTATCAGCGACCCTCAGCCCACTGCCCCAGCATGTGACAGCGAAGAAGATCGTACTGGCCACAACAGACTCCTAGAACATCCTCAGCATCGTCCGGCAGATGTTAAAGGACCTCAGCCTCCTTAGGAAAAAGAGTCGGCTTTGGCCCTTTTTGTAGACCGCCTCAGTGTTTCTAGTCAAGTCCAACTTATTATTAAAGTACACCCCCAGGTACTTATACTCCTCCACAGTGTCCACAGGGACCCCCTGGATGGAAACAGGGGTCACTGGTGTTTTTGCCCTCCTCAGATCCACAATGAGCTCGCTCCTTCGTCTTTGTCACATTGAGCTGCAGATGGTTCAGCTCAGTCCAAGTGACAAAGTTGCCCACAACAGTCCTGTATTCATTGTCATCACCCTTATCTATGCAGCCAACTATTGCTGAGTCGTCAGAAAACTTCTGAAGGTGGCAGGACTCGGTGCAATAGTTGAAGTCTGAGGTGAAGAGGGTGAAGAGGAAGGGAGAGAGGACAGCCCCTGTGGGGCCCCAGTGTTGCTGACCACCCTGTCAGACACACAGTTCTGTAGGCGTATGTACTGTGGTCTGCCCGTCAGGTAATCAACAATCCAGGACACGATGGGGGCCTCCACCTGCATCACAGCCATCGTCTCACCCAGTAGAGCCGGACGGATGGTATTGAAAGCACTGGAGAAATCAAAGAACATGACTCTCACATTGCTCGCCGGCTTATCCAGACGAGTGTTGACTCTGTTCAGCAGGTAGATGATGCTGTCCTCAGGCGAACTGCAGTGGATCAGTGAAGGGCCTGACCATAGGCCTTAGCTGCTCCAGGTCGAGTCTCTCCAGGGTCTTCATGATGTGGGACATCAGAGCCACCGGTCTGTAGTCCTTAGGGCTGCTGGGACGCAGCGTCTTTGGCACGGGAACGAGGCAGGACGTCTTCCACAGCACGGGGACCCTCTGGAGGTGCAGGCTCAGGCTGAAGACTTGACCAAGTACTCCACACAGCTGGGGGGCACAGGCTTTAAGCACCCTGGGAAGTACACCATCGGGGCCTGCAGCTTTGCCGGAGTGCAGTCTTTTTAGCTGTCTTCTCACCAGGTCAGGCGTGAAGGGCACTGTAGAGGTGACAGTGGGGGGAGGGATGAGGTCCTCAGGTTGTGGAGGACATGTTGTAGAGCAGGGGGAGGGGTGGAGTAGGTGGGTGTGAATTGAGGTGGTGACGAGCAGACAAGGGGTCTGTAAGGAGGAGGAGTAGGGGGAGATAAAGTGGCAGTTGTTGGGTAGCCAGCAGCAGAGACTTGTGGGGGATGGGCCACAGTATCAAACCTATTAAAAAATAGGTTCAGTTCATTGGCCCGGTCGACATGGCCCTCCAACCCCATGCCACCAGTCTTCTGGAACGCAGTGATGGTTCTCATGCCACTCCACACATCCCTCATGTTGTTTCGCTGGAGTTTATTCTCCAGCTTTCTCCTATACTTGTCTTTTGCCTCCCTGATTTTGAGTTGGAGTACCCCCTGCACTCTCCTCACCTCATCACGGTTGCCATCTCTTAACGCCCTCTTCTTCTCATTCAGAATGGCCTTAATGTCCTTAGTGATCCAAGGTTTATTGTTGGTGTAGCAGGTTACAGTCCGAGCTGGGACATTGCAGTCCACACAGAAGTTGATATACTGTAGTCCGTGATGCACTCTGTGAGCCCATCAATGTCCTCCCCGTGGGGCTCACAGAGTGCAGGCCAGTCAGTCACTTCAAAGCAGGCCTGCAGTGTCTCATAAGCCTCCTCCTACCACCTCCTCACGACCACAAGGACTGTGACATTTTATAACATATAACATTTATAATAATAATTGTAATATTATAAACTCGTTCCACTCACATCTGAAGATGTTTTATTTCATAGAGGACTTATTCTAACTATTGTAATTATTTATTAACACCCCCTGTTCTTTCATTGATTTATATCTGCAGAATGTATACTCACCCACCTACTAATTTAGAAACAGCGACAGCCAATTGTGTAAGTTATAATTTCATCACTCAGTAATAGCAGCTCTTTGTGTACACTGCATGTATACTTTACTTCTCCATTGCTGTTGTCGTGTGATGTGCTAGGTACAGCACAATGTGGCTGACCAGTTTAATCTGACACATAGCAAACATAGCAGTGATGGTATCGGATCAAAACCAAATTCTGCTGAAGCACCCACGCCTAACATGTAGTTCTCTGCTAAATGTAACTTGGGCCCAATTTCAGTCACAAACGGCACTGAGCAGTCCTGACTGTGTTTTTTACAACAATGCAGAATAATTCAGCACAGACAATAAAGTTCCCTGTAATCTGCATCTAAAATAATATTAATTAAATTTTAGGTATCAAATTAGACTCTAAAAGACAAAAAGAAGAAAAGACAATGGATTTTCCAGCAATCAATAACCATACCTTAACACACGTTAAATACCTAAAAGCATGAACTTTAATGTATGGTACAAACAGCATATAAAACATGTTGAAAACATAAAGTCTGAAAGCTGTTAGATAACAGCCTCAAAGTGTCTGTAATCTGTCAATCAACACATTGCAGCAACTTCCTGTGTTTCTGTGTCTGTAAATTGGATTAAACTCCTCTGTCTGTCATATGACTAAATGTACATGTGACTTTAAACAGATACAGGTCTTACCTACTCACCTCAGGCCTACTGGACAACATTGTATATAATGGGAAATTACTGAAGCTTATAAGTTTATAAGGGAAGACATTCTTCAGCCTATTAACCCACACATCAAATCAGTTAGAGGAAGGCTGCCTATCCTTCAAGCTGGATAAAAATCTTCCATGTAACTCACATTATAACAGTCAGTTTAGCTTGTGGCCTTTCAGTTCTTTCTTTGTATGAGCAGACTTCCAATTAGGACTGTAAGTTGGTGTGTTATGCCCGGCTCGTTCAGGAGTATAACAAAGAAGGGAGGCCCACACAGTGACAATTGAAGTAAATAAGTTATTTATGAACAATAATGCAACATTAGCAAGTATGATGTCTGAAGTCTAAAGTGTGAGTGTTGGGTGCTATAAAACTGTAAGTGCTAATACTGTTATCTGCACATCTGGATGAGGTCAGAGATCAGGACGAAGATGACAGACTGATAATTGATAAATTAATAAACTTGATCATTCTTTATCAGTAAATACAGATCTATCCAGAACACAATTGATGCAATCACATACATATTAGACTGTTGTTGTTTAATTCAGTCATAATCAAACTGTCAAACAGGTGTCATTTTATTTCTATAAAGATGGAAAACACCCAGAAAACATGAACAGAAACAACTGCCTGGTACCAACAATATTAAGCTTTATGTTCATATATATATTGAGATCAGGAGACATTTTGGTAGAACTTTTATTGGATATCCAGAAAATGTACACTTCATTCACAATCATATAAAATTACATATACTGAAATATAAGATTTTATCCATATTTCCAAACACACAACAGCTGATACAATATACAGTACCTGCTCTGAATCACATCATCACAAAATGTGATAGGATTTAAAAAAATAATTTGGGATAGATAGAATACTTAATTAATACTTGTTAAGATGCTCGCTCAAACAACAATGTTATAAATAATAATAATAAATAAAGATTTAGGATTAAGACGGTGTGGCAGCTATAATGAGCTCAGTTAATTACAAAGAAAATCTGGTTCACTTCTTTGATTAAACGATAATAATGATAGACACCTAACAGATAATAAACCAAAAGAAACATATTTTATTTAAATCTGTTGAAGCCTATAAGCCTTTGCCTACATTGCTCCTTCTGTTTTCTTCTCTTTCTCTCGCTCCCTCTTTCTCTGCCTACATGAAGCTGACTGTGTAAATGTTGTTATCATTCATACTGATGAACTGCTGATATCATTGCTGTCCATTCTACAACAACACACAGAGGCCAAAAGCTTGTCTATGGTCCCTCTCCTCATGAAAACATACAGAACTGCGTCTGCAAGAGGATTCAACCAAAGAAACAAGGAAGACACAATATCCAAGGTAAAACACCTTCTTGTTTCCTCTGTCAACAACCTAATGATGCTGGGCAGGAACAGCAGAGTGTAAATAAGCAGCACCAGAACCAAAACTCCCACAATTCTTCGTTTTCATCAGAGGGGACTCGGCTGGCAGACAGGGCTTTGAGGGTCCCACCAAGGAAGAATATCAACAGTGGGAAAGGAAAGAGGAGGAAGACACCGAAGATGATAAATTCAACCCTAACATCATCCGAGGAAATGAAAGGGAGGTTAACGAATAAAGGAATGACCCAGACCACGACACAGACCACCACAGAGGTCTTGATGGTTCGTCTGAAGCGGTACCACAGCGGGAAGGCGATGACCAAATACCTGTAATACAAGATGGACATAGTCTTTGAGGAGCTTCAGAATTCTATAGTAATATAATGGTCAGACACAGAAGTAGCTACACACATACTGGATAGACAGATAGCTACCTTTCCAGGGCGATACACACCATGAAGCCGACACTGGCCAACAGACAACAATCAGCGATTAATCCTAAAATTTGAGCTATCTTCTGATCCTCACGTAGTGCCACCCAAACGATCAAGCAGCAGAGCTGAATGAGGTCAGAAATGAGGAGGTTGATGACGTAGATCGGAGCAACGTGATCATTTCGCACCTGCAGGAAAACATTGTTTGAAGTAAACAAGTAGTTGTAAACATGTTCTGTAACATAACTCCACCTCCACCTAAATATGTCATCTTACTCTGACCAAGGCTTTTTGGTAACACTTTATAATGAGTACACACTATAAAGCATTAGTTAAGCATGAATAAATACTGAATTCATCATTTATAAAGCATGAATACACATTAGTATGTAGTTTATAAACAGTTAAAAATGTTTTATTCATCATTGATAAGCACATTAGTTATGGATTAGTAAATACTGAATTCATGATTTATAAAGCATGAATACACATTAGTATGTAGTTTATAAACAGTTAAAAATGTTTTATTCATCATTGATAAGCACATTAGTTATGGATTAGTAAATACTGAATTCATCATTTATAAAGCATGTTTCTGCTGTAAATAGTCATTACTATGTGGTTTATAATCACAGTTATAAATGTTTTACTCTTCATTGTACTGTACATCTCTGCATGCACTTGCACATCCACTATTCAGACATGTATTAATGATTAGTGACTGTGTTAGCAGATGTTCTATAAAAACTCACAACAAATTCATTTTCTAATGATGGCCTATAAACAGTGATTAATGCAGGAATTCACAGTTACAAAGCACTTACTACTCCTTAATTAAGTATTTTGCGCAAGCTCATCTAAAGTGAGCACTATCTATGGCTTATTAAGCATTTACAAATGAGATATAAAGGCTGACAATGCCTCGAGACTCACAAAATGTTCAGTTATCTTAACAGACGAAGGAGAGACACAACACAAAGGGATATAGAACATATTGTATGAAGACGAAAAAGGGTGGTTTATGAAGACATGCTATTGTTGTGATCTTATCTGTTATCGGGACTGCTAGCTCAACGTACACGTCCCGCTCTCAGCACGTCATCACGTTGATGAGCGGGATGTTACGTCATTTTTACTTTAACTCTCAGAGGTTTCTGACAGTGCAGCCAAGAGGAGCATGGAGAAGCACATTGGAGTCGGCGGCCGTCAGCGGCACTAGTGGAGAGTATGTGTCTTTGTTTGGTAGCACACATTATGGTTGAAAGATAACGTAAGCTTGTCAGCAGCTGCAGGTGTTTGCCCTCGCTTCCCGACTAACGTCACTAACGTTACTAACGTTACCGACCTGCCGCTGCTAGGCACTCACCTCGCCCGGCTAGACAAGACTAGACTAGGTCAGCTTAGCCACCGCGGGCGGGTCGGTAACATTAGTAATGTTAGCTTTCAACCATAATGTGTGCTACCAAACAAAGACACATACTCTCCACTAGAGCCGCTGACGGCCGCCGACTCCAATGTGCTCCTCCATGCTCCCCTTAGCTGCACTGTCAGAAACTTCTGAGAGTTAAAGTAAAAATGACGTAACATCCCGCTCATCAACGTGATGACGTGCTGAGAGCGGGACTGCTAGCTCAACGTACACGTCCCAAACAGATAAGATCACAACAATAGCATGTCTTCATAAACCACCCTTGTTCGTCTTCATACAATATGTTGGGAAGTTGCAATAAATATCAATACAATATGTTCTATATCCCTTTGTGTTGTGTCTCTCCTTCGTCTGTTAAGATAACTGAACATTTTGTGAGTCACGAGGCATTGCCAGCCTTTATATCTCATTTGTAAATGCTTAATAAGCCATAGATAGTGCTCACTTTAGATGAGCTCGCGCAAAATACTTAATTAACGAGTAGTAAGTGCTTTGTAACTGTGAATTCCTGCATTAATAACTGTTTATAGGCCATCATTAGAAAATGAATTTGTTGTGAGTTTTTATAGAACATCTGCTAACACAGTCACTAATCATTAATACATGTCTGAATAGTGGATGTGCAAGTGCATGCAGAGATGTACAGTACAATGAAGAGTAAAACATTTATAACTGTGATTATAAACCACATAGTAATGACTATTTACAGCAGAATCATGCTTTATAAATGATGAATTCAGTATTTACTAATCCATAACTAATGTGCTTATCAATGATGAATAAAACATGTTTAACTGTGTTAATAAACTACATACTAATGTGTATTCATGCGTTATAAATGATGAATTCATTATTTATTCATGCTTAACTAATGCTTTATAGTGTGTACTCATTATAAAGTGTTACCTGCTTTTTTTAATACAATTATCATCAAACTGTCCTTTGTGCTGTCAGAAATATCAGATATGACACACTGGTCAGTCAGATTCACTGCAGCTTCTGCAGCTGTGTTTCAGACACAACTATGACGCATTCTGACCTAAACACATGATTTTATCAAACAGATCCACTGAATTTAGTTTGGTCCTCTCTCCTCCCTGCGTATTCATTTCAGAGAGAATCACACAAATAATTGTTGCATCTAGAAACGTGTTAAATAATAGGCTTATATAAAGCTAAAAACCAATGATTAGAAAACATAATGACACAATTAGGCTGTTATTAAAGGTCCAGTGTGTAACATCCAGGAAGATCTATTGGCAGAATGAATTGCATATAATATACCAGTAGTTTTCATTAGTGTACAGTCATCTGTGATTAAAAATCATTGCATTTTCATTAATGAGTTTTTATCCACAGTGGTCACCATGTTGAACCATCATGTTTCTACATTACCAGAACAGACAGACCAAACACTGGCTCTAGACGGGGCCTTTGGCATTATTCTCCTACACACTTTGAAGGCTGAGCTGTATTTAAATGGATGCGACCTGCAACTTTACCTCTGCTGCTCTCTCTTTCTCTCTCTCTCTCCACTGGTTTTGATGCCTTGTGCATTATTATTCCACTTAATCTCCTTTTGCTTTCCAATGAATATGTTGCTTCCTCATGTCTCAATTATTATTGTTAAGTTTGTAATGTTTTAAGAGTGATATCCTGAGTAATAGCCTACCAGTTTTTTCAAGTGGAACTGATCAGTGACCAAAGTCAATATTTTGTAGTTAAGATCACTGCTTTTTCCCCCTAATCTTGGTGATCTCAAAGAAACACTATTGTTTAACTCTGCATACTGAGCTCTCCCTCACATCATGCTGTCCAGGAGCTGACTGCACGATGAGCTGATGTTTTAGTAAATCAGACGCTGAATACACAATGACTGACTGTAAACTCAATGAAAACAGCAGCACACATTTGCAAAATACCATATTTTTAGTAAATCTGGCCCTAAGAGTCTACAGCCATGCTAGCAGGTCTGTGAGGCTGTACCCAGTGGTTCATTTAGCTAAATGTTCATAAAGACAATGTTACCATGTTAGCAGGTAATGGTCGCCATCAAAATCAGCTAATAAACACAAAATACAGCTCAGGCTGAGGGGAATGTCATCGGTTTTGTAGGTATGTGGTCATATATCAAATTCAAATGTTTGACCTGATGATGGCGTAAGATGGAAAGTTAAGACATCGCTAAAGTTATTACTGTTCAACCTCCAGGCACCTCTGATAATGCTGTACCAGTTGCTCTGACAATCTTGATGACTATTTTCTGTTTTTCTTTGAGTTTTACCTACATGGTGCCATGAACAGTTTAAGTGAACGCTGGAATGGAGCCACAACTGTAAACTGTAAGTGTTCAGGGTCCAATTAACTTTTATATAAATTTTAATTTTTGAGTAAATGATTCCTTTAAATTTATAGATCTTTACCACACTTTGTCCCAGCCCCATGTGCCACATGAGACAGACAGTAAATCAATCAATCTCAGTCTTAATGTACATACCTGAGAATAAAGAGCATAGATGGCCATGAGGGTAAAAAGAAGGCTCATACAAGTGATTATCATAAAGATCACACCCAGGATCAAGTAAACCTCTTCGTTATCCTCATTGTTGGAGGTGATGTTGCTGTAATTATAGCTGTTGGCCAGCAAGGTGTTGTTAATGTAGAAATCTTCCATTCTTCAGGGTGAAACCTGCAGTTTGAGAGATCAGGTTATAGAAAGGGAGCATGCTTTTAAAATATCTACCTAACATTGGTCAATGATATTACTAAAGCTGTGAGCTGCAAGTTCACACAAATACAGTATACACACATATATATATATATATATATATATATATATAATATACCCACAAACATACCAGTTTTACACAAAATGTACCTTAAAAACCTGCAAGAGCCCAACTGAATGAGTTCCCTACTCCCACATCTGATGAGTTGTCCTCTGCATCTAACCAGTCTACAGTGAACATGGTCCTGTCAATCTACACCTCCTCTTGTAAGAAAGTAAGAAAAAAAAGTAGTCAGGCACAAATACATTATTACTGCCCCCCTGCTGGCCTGAGTGGAATTATTTCACACAGTATATCTGAGCTGCTGCATTCAAACTGTGCAGGTCCCAGATAACAATTAGTATCTTTCTTCACAGGATCCCAAAACTCAAACTTTGTGTTTAAAGGAGGTGAAAGTAATGAATGTGATTGGCCATGATTGTCACAGCCTTTAATGCACCCACCCTAAGTGCGCCACAGGTCCACCAAAGGTGCTACAAGGGAGCCTGACAATGAAATACCAAAAGAGGCTTTGCATGCTCCAGACGCACTTGGCCGCCTGATTATCTGGCTGCGCCACTGGGTTCGCTGTGTTTTATTTTTGCCAAAAGAAGGACGACAGGGTTTGGGCATTTAGGTTGCAGTTTTTAAGATTTATTTTATTTAGAGTTATGGGTTTCTTTTTGGTCAGGTCGGCAATTTAGGGTTTGGAAAGATACTGTTAACTTTTGATTGGTCGTAGTTTCAGTCTGACTTGTTTGTCACCATTTTCTGTCACTGTGGTAAAAACCTGGAGATGGAAATGGGTAGAGCCCATTCACATTGGGCCCTAACACAGCCTTGTACTGGCTGCTAATGGAGCCAATTCCTTAGGGTGTCTGCCTTGTCACTATGTGAAGAGGTACAGATGAAGATGACGTACTTCAATAATTAAGGCAATAACTATAGTCTACAATTTGCTTGAGCTGATGATTCTGTGCATTAGGCCACAGCTTAAAGACTCTGTCCTGGAAAGTCAAGTGTGGATGCCACTGGACTAACTGTGTATGGGAAAACACTCAGTCGGGGGGTGTCAAGGCCTAAGTAAAAGAAAACTTAATGATAAAAAGAGACACACCATGGAGAAGTCAATTAAAAGTCCAGTCTGTGGTAAAACCTGTATGGACAATGCTTTACAAACCACCATTAGGGACTGAAAGGGTGGCTGAGGTGTGACTTAATTTTTTAAGTGAGGGGACAGGCCTCAAATCCATGGCCTCGGCAACAAGGGTTCAGCCCTGGCACATGTGGCACCAGTTCCATCAGGTGAGACAATATTTAGTTAAATTTAATATATGAATACATTTTAATCCTGTTCAGGTCATTTTTCTTGCTGATGTCTGTGTATAGTGCAAAAACTACTACCTGTGCTTCAGAGTAAGAGTTGTCTGCAAATTGTACTTGTAAGATATCACATACATTTCCTGCTATAAAGATGTTGCTGATATGGTTTTATCATGTCCTTACCTTCCTCTGATGTTGGTACTGAAAATGCACATATCCTTCCAACATGTTCAACAAGAAAAAACCAAGCTTCTTTTCTCAAAATCCCTGAATATAACATTGCCTAGAACACTTTAGAGAGACAGGCATTTACAACGTGTACACATAGTACATCAGGAAGACAGATGTAATGATCAATGAATGTTATTTTGACAAAACATTTATAACATTTATAATAATAATTGTAATATTATAAACTCTTTCCACTCACATCTGAAGATGTTTCATTTCATAGAGGACTTATTCTAACTATTGTAATTATTAATTAACACCCCCTGCTCTTTCATTGATTTATATCTGCAGAATGTATACTCACCCACCTACTAATTTAGAAAGAGTGACAGCCAATGGTATAATTTATAATTTCATCACTCAGTAATAGCAGCTTTTTGTGTACACTGCATGTACACTTTACTTCTTCATTGCTGTTGTTGTGTGATGTGCCAGGCACGGAACGATGCGGCTGACTAGTTTAATCTGACAGATAGCAAACATTGCAGTGATGATATCAGATCAAAAGCAACGCTCGGTGCATATACACTTTACTTCTCCATTGCTGTTGTCGTGTTGTGTGCCATGGGGCAGCACGCACCCTGACTAGTTTAATCTTACACACAGATGCAGTGATGACAAAAGACCACGCCAATGAACATATGGAATTAGAAAGGTTTACAGCACATAATGGATAAATGTGAACCAATAGGATAAGGTTAATGGATGAAGGGATGAGGGTCGAGGGATGGAGGTATGAAGGGGTATGGGAAGGAAGGGTGAGGGATGAATGGATGGAGGCAATCCACTCCGATGCAAAAGAAATGCCCTTAGTATGGCTCTGGAATGAAACAATTTTTGTGTGGCAACTTTTCCTGTCTCTGTGATGAACAGAGGGTCCTGGGGAAGCCCTGCTAGATAGCCTAAGTGGGTTCAAACTTGTCAAGTCTAGTTGAAAGAGGAAGATGAGTCTAGGTAGCCTGGACTCGTCTAGGTCTTGCTGCATTTAAGGTGGTAAATGAGGTTGTCAGAAAAATGAATGGAAATGTCGGACATGGTTGCATGGCGAGAAGGATCGTATTTGAGGGTAGAAGCTGTGAGCATTGCAAAAAGCCGAAGAATGTCAGTAGGAATGTGGATTCTTGGATATTGTCAATGTATGGGGATGAGTAGCCTGCATGAGAGTTGTGATGCAGCAGGTGAGGAAGTCTGTGACGAGCAAACGTTTTGGTGAAGGATGTGCTTCAGTCTTTCGGAGACCTTTAATTAACATGCTGATGTAAGTGTGACATGACCTGACATGGTGCCCTGGAGGACAGTTTGATGAAAACGTTAATGCCGCTGATGTAGACTTGGATGGTGGAAGATTTAATCTCTGTGATGAAACTAGAGGGTGTCAGGACGTCAAGTGAAGGGAATGGAAGTCGATGACAGGCACTAGACTAGGAGCATTGGGGAATGTGGATTGTTGAGGACTCAGAGATTTTGGAAGTTTGCCAATCTTCTTCAAACAGGTCACCGTCTGAAGGGTTGCCCATGGTTCAAGGTTCTAGTTTTAGTTTTTTACTAGTGTGACGCAGATCATGTGACAACTGTGACAAGTAGGGAGTAAAATAAGATGAGTGCAAGGTGTGGTCTCTGTTCCCGGGCCTAGTTATAAAACTTCACATAAAACATCCTGAAAACATAAAGTCTGTAAGCTGTTAGATAACAGCCTCAAAGTGTCTGTAATCTCTCAATCAACAGATTGCAGCAACTTCTTGTGTTTCTGTGTCTGTAAATTGGATTAAACTCCTCTGTCTGTCATATGACTAAATGTAAATGAGACTTTAAACAGTTACAATTCTTGCCTACTCACCTCAGGCCTACTGGACAACATTGTATATAATGGGAAATTACTGAAGCTGGTAACACAGTAACAATTGAAGTAAATAAGTTATTTATAAGTTATTATAACATTAACTTCACATTAGCAAACTATGATGTGTGAAGTCAGCAGTCAGTAGTTAAGTGTGAGTGTTGGATGCTATAAAACTGTAAGTGCTAATACTGTAACCTGCACATCTGGATAATTCTTGTGTCATTTTTTGCGTAATGTAATTTTCTCACTCATAATCAAAGTAGTCTTACAGGTTATTGTTGTCATTGTAACTTACTGTCCTACTGAGCTTCAGGGATGTAACGCTTTTCAATGTGAGCTTAAAGAGTAACTACACCCTAAAATTCTGCTAGAACCATCCATCATAGCATCATTTTAAAATGCAAAAGGGGAGGGAAAGAGCTCCGATAACATACGTGTGTATGCTAGCTCTAAAACTGCAGAAATACTTATAGGATGAGACAAGATAAATCTCCTGGTTGGGATGGATACCTTTGGAATTAATTGGGACAGCTCTTTCTGGAAATGATTTTATCATCAGCAGAAAATGATTCCTTTATTAGTGATGCTAATTCATGAGGGAAATGAGGGCAATTAAACCATTAACATTATCCTTTAATTCATTCTGTAGACTATGAAGGTGACCCATTGCATAGGCCTATTCATTGTATAGAATTTCCTCTTACTTCACACAATTAAAAGCAAAACATTTGACGGATTTCCCCAGTGTTCTTTGATTATAACCTCTTGTTTTGTGGTGGAAGAAGAGGAGAGTGAAAAGGATCTATTGGTGGTCAAATCCACATATTTCAGCCCAGCTTAACCTTCCTTTGTTAAAGTAAAAGCCGTAATGTAATATTTTATTTACCACAACTTCAATTGTGAAAATTTGTCCGATTTCATTCTGCTAATTGCAACGTTGTTACGTCATTCTGTAACATTCAGTCAATGATATGACTAATTATCATTGTGTTCTGCTAATTGTAATATTGTCATTGCTTGGCAAGAGTTATATTCTTTGCTTTCCAGTAGGTGTTGGCATGTTTATTTCTTCTGGTAAGCATTATGTCACGGGGGAAGTTTGATTTTATTTAAGCATGCTTTTACTTTGAATTTGCTGTGTTTTTGTCTTATTTATTATTGCATGCTTTTATTTTGAAGTGTGTTTGTGTTACGTTGGTTTTACTTCCCCACCGGAGACATACCTTAATCAAGCATAAGGACTTACACCTGGCACCCAGAGAGGGGAGTGACTGTTCTTGGATAAAAAGGACACTGGAAGATACCCGGGGGGCACGAGGGAGGACACAGAGGGCACGAGGGAGGACACGGAGGTCACAACGGGCCGGACAGCAGGAAGCAGACAGAGAGACAGAGCAGATCATCGCACTGGAAGAGGTCTGAAGAGACACCGGAGCAAACACCGACCGTTAGCGGCTATAATTGGGAGAAGGTAAAACTTCTCCCTCCCGCGTAAGTCCCGTTTCAGACCGGTGTTTGTGTAGTGTGTAATATATAAAGTTGTGCCTTGTTAAAGGACATTGACTGGCCCTGAGTTTCCCTCGACAGGCTGCCGAAGAGCGGAGCCAGGTGAAGAGCAGGTGGTCGCCACCAGAGACCCGCGACTGCCGTTGTTGACCTCCCACTCCATCCGTGCCACATTATTTTAGCTGGGTTTTAGTTGTTTGTGTTCTTTGTTTAGTTTATTTGAAGGTAGAGCTTTTAGTTGTTTTTACTTATTTTAAAATAAATTGTGTTCAACTGTGTTCCACTGGCTGTACTCATTGTTTTAAAAATAACACTGTTTACTGCTCTCCCCCGACATAAAAGAACCTGTTTACCCTAACTTTAATTTGGTGATCCTAAGAGGTCCTAGGCCTCAGTTAAACCTAGGTGGCGTTGTCGGCACTTGTGTTTTAATTTATCCACCCTTAGCACGGCTCACATTTTGGCGTTGTCGGCAGGATCGGGTACAGAGAGCAGTGTGGTGTATTTTAAAACAGTGAATATGATGATGCCTGTATATCCTGGTGCCCCTTGGCTGCCAAAGTTTAAAGGACCAAATTGTGACCTGAAATATCATGACTGGAAGGAGCAAATACAGGGCTTACTTGGAGCGCAAGAGCTAGCAGAGGCCAGAAAAATTGACATTGTGTTGGGTGCGTTAGCTGGGGAAGCCAAACGGCAGGTCAGTGTTTTAGAGGATGACGAAAGGGATAGAGTACGCAAAATCTTTCTGTATTTGGACTCTCTATATGGAGACAGAACCCCCGCCCCAGTGTTAAGGTCTCAGTTTTTTAGTTGTGTCCAAAGACCAGACGAGACTGTGCCCTCATTCATTCTAAGACTAAGAGAGCTGTATTGCAGGTTGCGGCAACATGACCCTGATGGAACTCCCCCTGACACAGTCCTGCGAGACCAGCTGCTGTTGGGGCTGCGTGAAAGTTCCCTGGCTCAGGCCCTGAAGGTCTATGCCCGCCGTAACCCTGATGAAACTTTTTCTGCAATCAGACAGGAGGCGCTGCTGCTTGATACAGAACATGGGAACCCCCAACCGCAGGTAATCTGTGCTTCTGTGTATAAACCAAATGTGCCTCCTCCATCACAGGACACCAGCTGGAGAGAGACCCTGAAAAGAGAGATCATGGAAGACGTGAAATCTCAGATGACCGGACTGACCCAGGAACTGTTGCGAGAGATTAAACCGCTCCTTCAACCAGCTGTTATTGCACCACAGCCCCTAATACAGCCCTATAGGGAGCGACAACGATCAGTTTCCCAGACGAACACCTGGGATGAGCAAGGTAGGCCCATTTGCCGCCAATGCAGACAAGCCGGCCACATAGCTAGATTTTGTAGGAGGCCAACTACTGCTCGGCAGGCTTTAAACTAGCTTTCCCTGCTGCTGAGGTCCGAGGGGCAGGGGTTGAAAGTACAACAGAAGAAAACGGGCCCACTGAAGCATTTATTGGAAGGTGTCCAACTATAGACGTAAACATTGAAGGAGTTACACTGTCGGGGCTATTAGACACGGGGTCCCAGGTCACCTTAATGCAGCAAAGCCTCTTTGAGCAACATTTTACCCAAGCTAAGCTTGGAAAGGCTCCTATAGTTTTTAAGTTACAGGCCGCAAATGGCCTGGAGATCCCTTATACGAGCTATGCCGTATTAGATCTGGAGCTAGAGGGTGCTAAGATACCTGGAAGAGGAATTGTGATTGTGAAGGATGAACACTGTACACACCCACTCATCATTGGAATGAATGTTGTTACTGCTTGTTGGACTGTTTTTTTTAAATGTCCCAGAGGGTCTGTTCCCCCCCCCACAGACGTTACAGAGACAGCGGGTTTGGAGGGATGCATTTGCTACATGCAGACACATTGAGGCTACCATGACAGAGGACGGGATGTTGGGGTACGTGCGGCCAGCCGATGGGTCATCAAAATTCCCCCAAAGAGTGAAGTACTGGTGTGGGGTCGGGCTCGGATGAGCCTGGGGGAAAAGATTACTGTGCCCTAATTGAAGCGCTGCCTGAGACTTGCAGTGTGAGGGTGGCCAGGACCCTAGCAGTGATAAGAAATGGCAGAGTCCCTGTGAGAGTTTTTAACCCACACCCCTACTGTTTGATGCTAGATCGGTACCAGAAGCTTGGCAAACTGTCCCGGGTGGATGAAGCGGATGTACATGGAGCCTGCGACCTTAACCTGTCCCTTGAAGGTGATTGTGTTGTTGGAGTGACACTGGTAAATGCTGCAGTTGACGAGGAGGACCAGAAGCTGCCGATAGGGGTGAGTGAACTCTCCAACAGGCCTGATCTGTCTGAGCAGCAACAGGGAGGAGCTGGGCGCCCTGCTGCTGAAATGGCAGAAGGTGTTTGCACAGCACAATGAGGACTTCGGACGTACAGACCTGGTACAACATCGCATCCATACTGGTGATGCACCACCTATCCGAGAACGACATCGACCTCTTCCCCCTGCCATGTATAAAGAGATGAAATCCCTACTCTCAGGTATGCTGGAGCAAGGTGTCATTAAAGAGAGCTGTAGCCCATGGGCGGCACCCATAGTACTGGTGAGAAAAAAGATGGCAGTTGGAGATTCTGTGTGGATTACAGGAAGTTAAATGCAATAACTCATAAAGATGCATTTCCCCTGCCCAGGATTGAAGAAACCTTGACCAGTCTGACCAGAGCAGAATGGTTTTCTACTCTTGACTTAGCCAGTGGCTATTGGCAAGTTGAGATGGACACCCAAGACCAGGAGAAGACCGCCTTCACCACACCGCTGGGGCTGTATGAATTTGAGCGTATGCCCTTCGGCCTGTGCAATGCGCCAGCTACCTTCCAACGTCTGATGCAACAATGTTTAAATGGCCAATTGTCAGAATCCTTACTGGTTTATTTGGATGACATTATCATTTATTCACCTGACTTTTCCTCCCATCTACAGCAGCTAGATGAGGTGTTTAACAAACTGTGGCGGCATGGCTTGAAACTGCGCCTGGATAAGTGCAAACTCCTGCAGAAGGAAGTGAAATTCCTGGGCCATGTGGTGGACCAAAAAGGGGTGAGTCCTGATCCAGACAAAATCTCAGCCGTAAAAGACTGGCCCATCCCCACCACTGTAAGACAGGTACGAGCCTTCCTTGGCTTAGCTGGCTATTACAGACGCTTCGTTTCTGGCTTTGCAAAGATTGCACGCCCCCTCAACCAACTGCTGACAGGCATCCCTGCTGATAAAAAGTCGCAAATCCGAAAGGTACAGTGGTCCTCAGAGTGCCAGACATCCTTTGATCACCTGAAAGCAGCTTTAACACAAACACCTGTTTTGGCATATGCTGATTACTCCCTGCCATTCCTCGTTTACACAGATGCCAGTAATCATGGTTTGGGAGCAGTCTTGGCCCAGGTCCAACAAGGGCGAGAACGAGTGATAGCCTATGCCAGTCGCAGCCTACACCCAACAGAGCGGAATGATGCAAATTATAGCTCTTTCAAACTAGAGCTCCTGGCTCTTAAGTGGGCAGTAACCGAGAAATTTAAAGACTATCTGACTGGAGCCCGATTCACGGTGTACACTGACAATAACCCTGTGGCCCACTTACAGACAGCTCGCCTGGGTGCCGTGGAACAGCGCTGGGTCGCACAGCTCGCCTCCTTCGATTATGACATCAAGTACCGCTCAGGTAAAAGTAATGTAAATGCAGATGCCCTGTCTCGGTTCCCAATTAACCCACTGACTGCAGATGCCTCATGTGAAAACCTTGAGCTGGAAACCGTTCCAGTCACGGCAGCCATTGAACTGACCCCTGAGGGAGGTGAAGAGGAGTGGACAGGCAGAGAGTGGGAGGAGGCACAAGCTGGTGATGCGGACCTTCAAATCATTAAGAGGTATGTGGAAACCCAAATGATACCGACGAGACCAGAGCGCCTGACATTGTCCCTTAGAGCCCAGAGACTGTTGCAACAAAAGCGAAAACTTCAGGTTAAAAGCAAAATACTGTGTCGTAAAATGATTGACCCGCACACACACGAAGTGTGTTTCCAGATTGTGTGTCCAGAATCTAGGAGCCAAGAAGTTTGGAAGAGGATCCATGAAGCCGCTGCCCATGCTGGTGTGGAGAGAACCCTAAACCGGATCCGTCAGCGGTTCTATTGGCCTGATATGGAGAGGGAGGTACGTCAGTTGCAGCAGGGTTGTGTTGCCTGTAACCTGCAGCGAGACAGGGTGGAGCCTAAGGCCCCCCTAAATCCATTCACAGTATCCTACCCCTTAGAAGTGGTGGGGTTGGACTTTTTGTCCTTAGGTCGGCCCACAGACACCTACCAGAACATTCTTGTTGCTACTGATCTGTTTACCCGTTTTTCTTGGGCTATTCCCACTCGAGATCAAACAGCTCAGACTACAGTAAAGGCCCTGTGGACCCATGTGATCCAACCATTTGGTTGCCCCGCCCGTTTCCATTCTGACCAGGGACCTAATTTCGAATCTGCACTTATGAAACAATTTTGTGATACCTATGGTATAACTAAAAGCCGCACAACTCCCTACCATCCCGCAGGAAATGGCAGTGCAGAGCGTTTTAATCAGACCTTGTTAAATATGCTCCGCTCTTTAGAGACGTCTAAGCAATTTCACTGGCCCGACTATCTGCCCGAACTGACACACGCCTATAATAACACCACACACAGTGCGACTGGGTATACCCCTTCCTTCCTCATGTTTGGGCGACACCTGCGACTTCCTGTTGATGTAGGATTAGGTGTAGGTCCCCAACAGATGAGGCACGATGTAGGTGGGTGGGTACAAGACCACCAGCAGAAACTGTCCTTAGCTTATAGCCTGGCTAAACAAAGAATAGAGAGTGCAGCCACCCAGAACAAGCAGCACTATGACAAGAGGGCCAAAGCGTTACCACTTTTACCGGGGGAAAGGGTGTGGGTGCGAGATAGGAACAGACGAGGGGCAGGAAAGTTGTGTACTTGGTGGGACCCAGAGCCATGGGTGGTGTTGGAGCAGGTGGGGGATACAGGGGTTGTGTACAAGATTCAGCCAGAGAAGGGTGGCAGAATACAAAATATCCATAGGAACTCACTTAAGGTGTGTACAGTACCCCCAACCGAAGTCCCGCTACCAACCACTGAGCCGGTTGTCCAGATGCAGGGACCCATTCAGCCCATGATCTACGGGTTCCTTCCAGCACCGGTAGCCATACCGCCTGTGAATGTGGAACCTGAGGGTGCCCTACGATGCTCCACCAGGGTAAACTTTGGACAAACTCCAGTCCGTTATAGAGACTCATAACATGTTGCAGGGACTGCTAACTTTAAAGTGTGGGGAGATGTCACGGGGGGAAGTTTGATTTTATTTAAGCATGCTTTTACTTTGAATTTGCTGTGTTTTTGTCTTATTTATTATTGCATGCTTTTATTTTGAAGTGTGTTTGTGTTACGTTGGTTTTACTTCCCCACCGGAGACATACCTTAATCAAGCATAAGGACTTACACCTGGCACCCAGAGAGGGGAGTGACTGTTCTTGGATAAAAAGGACACTGGAAGATACCCGGGGGCACGAGGGGAGGACACAGAGGGCACGAGGAGGACACGGAGGTCACAACGGGCCGGACAGCAGGAAGCAGACAGAGAGACAGAGCAGATCATCGCACTGGAAGAGGTCTGAAGAGACACCGGAGCAAACACCGACCGTTAGCGGCTATAATTGGGAGAAGGTAAAACTTCTCCCTCCCGCGTAAGTCCCGTTTCAGACCGGTGTTTGTGTAGTGTGTAATATATAAAGTTGTGCCTTGTTAAAGGACATTGACTGGCCCTGAGTTTCCCTCGACAGGCTGCCGAAGAGCGGAGCCAGGTGAAGAGCAGGTGGTCGCCACCAGAGACCCGCGACTGCCGTTGTTGACCTCCCACTCCATCCGTGCCACATTATTTTAGCTGGGTTTTAGTTGTTTGTGTTCTTTGTTTAGTTTATTTGAAGGTAGAGCTTTTAGTTGTTTTTACTTATTTTAAAATAAATTGTGTTCAACTGTGTTCCACTGGCTGTACTCATTGTTTTAAAAATAACACTGTTTACTGCTCTCCCCCGACATAAAAGAACCTGTTTACCCTAACTTTAATTTGGTGATCCTAAGAGGTCCTAGGCCTCAGTTAAACCTAGGTGGCGTTGTCGGCACTTGTGTTTTAATTTATCCACCCTTAGCACGGCTCA
>NW_026136702.1:22824873-23047373 GCF_905237075.1 Dicentrarchus labrax
TTCAGTCGAGCAGCTCAACACGTTGATGGTCTTTGTTGTGGAAATCTTACAAAGCGGCTCTTTCACAGTTTTATTACAATATTCATCCATGAACGGATTCTCCTCAGAGAGAAGGCCTGTTCCTCTTAGGGAATAACACTCGACATTTAATAGGTACACAGTTCAGCTGCACAGTTGTCCATTCATAGTTCAATCTATCTTTAGGTGAACTCTCTGCCTTTTTCTGTTGAGACACCCTGAAAAAGATGAACTTTCACACAAAGCTAGCTTGAACAGAGGGGTGTACTCGAGTCACGTGACTTCTTGAGTCACAGATTTGATGAGTTTAGACACAACTTGACAAAATCGAAAGAGACTTGAAACTTGATTTGTTCACTTGGACCTGACCATTTTGACTTGAAAATACTCAATACCTCCCCTAAAGCCCTTCATTTCCTGAATCAACTAATGAATCAACTATAGTGCACTTTTAAAAGCTTCATGAATAAGATTTGGAACACTTTTATGTATTAATCACTTTTTATGACCAATGATTGAACAGGTTGTGACATAACTTTAAAAATCAGTGACTGCATACCTACAGGTGTTTCTATTTAGGTATGTGGATTTGATTTTCTGCAAAATTCCACAAGATATGAAGTTTAGGCGAGCTCCTGAGTGCCTACTCAGAAAAAATACTCACATCGCATTATGCTCACATACCATTTGGTCTTTTAATTTGAAACACTCGTGCTGTTTCTGCAAATAATGCAATGTGTGTGGAACATCATGGTTCCCAGAGGGACTGTTAATGACTTTGGTGGCCTCCTGACCTTTCCTCTAGCGCCACCCTCAGGACAAACTTTAGACAGGTGTTTTCAGAGTGGAGCAACAACAGTTTCTGTTGACTTTACCAGATAAGCTTCTCTTTACTCCGACCTGTTCCCACTATGTGAAGCACCGCAAACGTCCAGAGTGAGAAACAACGTCATCACATCAGCTCTGCTGTTTCTGACACACTGCAGTGGAACTTCTCACCAGGGGGTTAAAATGGGCTGGACCTCTTCCACTGCTGGAAACTCTTCCAAAATAACCTGCTCAGAGAGAGCCTCTGCTGTGCCGCTCATTTAAAAGCAAGATCATGTGATGTTACAGTTGGTTTACTGATCATCACATTCTGGGCAGGTTTAATCCAGATGTAAGTGTCTCTAATACTAATGAAGTATCAGTTTCATACATTTACTGCATGTTCTCTGCACAGGCAGATGCGTTCACGTGAGTGACAAGAAATCCATCTGACAGTCACAAGACTTTCCTCCTTTGCTTCCTTGTTTTCTCTCTACACACTGTTGTTTGACGCTCACTTCAGATCACCTCCCTGCTTGTACAGCAGTAGCATCTTTTTTGCTTCTGGAACAATGAACAAAGAGACAGTACGAGAGATCGAGAAATATCCTGAGTTAGACTCACAATGGCAATAAAGACATTGGCTGTTGAGCCACGGGTCTGGTGATTAGCTCTTTAGAGGAGTTGAAATGGTGATGTCCACACGTGATTTTAAGCTGATATCTTATGATAGACATTTTATTTTGCACAATCAATGATTTCGTCACGCTCGAAATCTTGTCTATATTTTAAAGCTAACAAATAGTCCAAATGAAGTCTAAAGTCTAAGTTTGCAGATGACAGTCAAAGACCTGAACTGCGTCCAACCTGTTTGTGGAAGAAAGACAGAATCAAACACGACATCAGCAGGAATGCTCCAGTCAACAAAATAAGATACATGGACCTTGTAGAGAATGGTTGATATAAATGATAATAAGAGAAGCCTCAGTTGGTTCTGTACAGCCATATTCAGCCCTGTTCGTCCCACTTAGGCTGTTTGGTGCTGTTGAGCCCTGTTTAATAGAAACCAGGCTGAGGAGTTTCCACCAGAGGAATGTTTGAGGGCTGCGCTGTGGTTCATATCTGTTCTCCACCCAAACTCTCTGTTCAGCTCCACACGAGACAAACGACTTCTTCTTATTTTATGTTTTTTCATTAAACGTGTTGAATTTATTTTTAACCACATTTTGTCATCTCTCTCACATATTTCAGAGTCTTGTTTATACCAGTTGCCTTCTTATGAAGCTGTGTTTGCTCTGGTAGATATTGTGTTTTTATAAGCAGTATTAGATGTGGTAGCAGGCAGGGGTGGTGAGTCAAATTTGAGGTTCTTGTACTCAACTTCAGTAGTTTGTTTTGAGGCCACTTTCTACTTCTTCTACTTCTACTCTGCTACATCTCAGAGGGAAATATTGTACTTTACTTTACAAATTACGATTCGTAACACACAAAACATGTTGATTGACAGAAATTGAATCAGCAACTATTTTGATAATGGTTGAAGTCATTTTACATGTGAAAACCTTTGATGGTTCCAGCTTCACAATGTGAAGATTTGCTGCTTTTCCTTTGGATTATTGTAATAATTTGAATGTATTTGTAATAATTTTGAGGTTTGGGCTGTGTCACTTTGGACTCTGGGTAACTGTGACAATTTTGTGTCAAAAGTTTTACAAACCAAACAATTAATGAACTAATGGAGAAAATAACCAACAGATGAATGCATAATAAAAAATTGTAAACAAAATTGTTCAAAATGAGCTTCACCTCAACCAGCTACAACAGTAAAACCCTGCGTTTACATTATTGTATGAGTCATAATAATCCAGTGATATCACATATAAGAGTATAACAGTCACTAGAGACATATTTCTACTTTTGTCCCCAAACCAGACTTCTTAGGGACTCTCAATTTGTAAGAGTTGTTGTGAGATTGGTATTCATGTCCCAGCGTCATTCTGAGAAAGAAAGGCAAGAGTTGAATTAATCTGCAGTAGGTAACCTTTATTAAACTATCATCTTGTTATATTTGCTGAAACTTTCATTGTATCCTGACAGTAGTACATGAGACAGATAATCTGAAACTCAACAATCAACTATCTTCAGGTGTCCAACCCAAAGCATCTTTCTATCTTTCTTGGCTCTGATTGGTTGTTTTTGTTCAGGCCCGGTGGATTCTTACAAATACCATTAGGAGCACTAGGAGGAGCCAGAGGAACCTGATTTCTTTACAGATGATCTGTCTCATGTACTACTGTCAGGATATAGTGAAAGTTTCAGCAAATATAACAAAAAGTTATTTTTTATAAAAAATTACGTACTGCAGCTTTAAGTACTCAATGTTTTCAGTGTGACACATCTGTTGTTGTTGTTGGTCTGCAGTGGTTTCCAGTTGTAAACTCCTCTTAACAAAAGCAATAAATCAGGTTTATTATGTGGTAGTTTCATTAGTTTATTTTGTTTTTAAAGTAGTCACAGTTTTATACAGTTTTACAGCAGCCTCTAGAATGACTGTTGGTTGCACTATTTCACTTCTAGTGGTAGCATTATGAGTAGTAGTACTATGACAATAGCATTTAAATGTCATATAATATGTAAATGTTAGCAGTAGCTGATATAGTATAGATAAATTAAAATAAAATGTGTATCTGAATGAAAAACCTGTTAATGAATAATTGAACACACTATAATGAGTTGAGGTTTATTATAATGATCATGTTGATTATGAACATTATGAGGCTCAGCATCCTCCTGCAGTGTGTGTTGTGGCAGGCTGTGGTGAGCTGCCACGTATTGATCCTGACGTGTCCTCCTGTGGTTCTAATGTGATCAATACCCTGATCAATACAGACACACACACACACAGAGCAAAACTTCAGCTCTGCTGCACAGTCAGCTCACAGGTTTAACTCCTGAGTGTCGTTATTGTCAACACCAGACAGATTTTCTTATGTGTTTTACTTAGACTTTACTATTATGTGCTGATATCCCAATGACCTCTTCATAAAGTTATTATAATATCACACACAATATAAACTAAAGGCAACTTAAATTCAGCTTGTAGTCCCAGTTTGACCTTAAACTGGGATTAAATGCATCTAACAGACACAGGGGTTAAAGGAACACTCTGACATTGTTACAATGCTCTTGTTGTCTACACAGTCAGATGTTTCAGATGGATCTTTGTGTGTCGAGTACAGCAACAGGTCCAGGACATAGTTAGCCTTGCTTAGCGCAAAGACTGGAAACAGGGGCCAAAAAAAACCCACTAATCAACAACTCCACATCTGTCTGCTTTGCATGTTGGTTTCCTAGGTATTACGGTTGATATACACAAAGGAACTGTACATGTAACAAACATTTGTGTTTAATCTTTACAATGTGAGTCTGTTTTGGGCTCAAAACAACCAAACAGTTTAAAGTAAGCCAGTAACCCCAAATTCAGAAAAGCAGCACGATAAAAGCATCTATGTGTACAATTATCACATCAACTCTGTCTCGTTTACAATTGTTTTACAGAAAGGAAAGATGGGAAAAAAAGTGTAAAACTGAGCTACGTTTTACTCTCCTACATTTATCTGACAGCTTTAGTCACTTTACAGTTGTTTTTCCACACAGAACACATGAAAAAGATTAGTCAATTTAAAAACATTTTATGGTTCCAGCTGCACAAATGTGAATGAATTTAACTTTAAGGTTTGGAGAAAACGAGCATTGTAAAGGTGTTTCTTTGGGTTCAGGGTAATTGTGACAGGATTCCTCACTATTATCACTTTTATTTTCAGAATTTTTACAAACTAATCAATGGATTTATGGAGAAAATAATCATATGAATCCATAATCATTTGCTGTAGTCCGATACAAGTCTCCGACTCAAGTAACAATAAAATCCTGCTTTTACATTAATGCATCATAATAGTCTAATGATATTATATAGTATGACAGTCACAGGGGACGTTTTGTAGCCTACTTCTCATACTTCAAGTGCATTTTCCTGATTATAGTTACATACTTTAGTATTTTATAGCATAATATTTTTACAATGTAGTACAATGTAGGATCTGAATACTCCCTCCACCACTTAAAGTTACTTCACATTCATCCTAATTTTATATTAAATATAAAGGAATTCTGTTCCCACACTGAACACAATAACAGGACATGGACACACACACACACACACACACACACACACACACACACACACACACACACACACACAGTGCTGCAGGTAGTGACTCCTCCCCCTCCATTCTGCCGCTTTAAACACAATAACTGTCTCTTCTCCGGAGCTGTGCACAAACTGGCTCCAGGTCAGCAGAGATTTTTGCTTTTTCTCCGGTTTACAGGTCACAGGTGAGCCCCTTTCAAACCTCCATGTTGCTGTTTTTCTGTCTGCGTTTGTGCTTTGATGATGTCGGTAAATTCGAACGTAGCAACCGTTACTCTCATTCACCGGCGTTAGCTACGTTAATACTACGTTGTCGGTACCGGGTTACAGACAGACTCGGTGGTGGACGACACGCTAACGTGCTGATGAATTCGGTGTTTTTGTGGTTTCAGCGGAGCCAGAACAAACAATATTCGGTTAGAACAGATTAGTGATGCTGTTTTGTCCTCATTGTTCTCCGTGAAGTTTGCTGGAAGTGATGTAATGTAGCTACGGTGCGTTTTAACATTACGTGTATGTGGAGCGAGCCCTGCGCCGGACTCCGTTTAAAAAACAGCCTTTTAAATGGCACATTGCTTGTCAGCAAGCAGTCATATGAAAACATATAAGCTTATTTGACCTTGTGTGCTCTGATTCATTTAGCATCTAGTCAACACTCCAGTCATAGTTTGTTTTAAAACTCTACTGCTGGTATTTGGTCCTGGTCTTCTTCACCACTGTTTTGGAAGAAGGACATAACGGGAGTGAAAGTGACGTATTTTCTTCTTAAATTACCACTTTATGGTGGATGTAATTGCTGCCGTTGTGAAGAGGGGTTCGTGGGGATTTCGAAAAGTAACCGATGAATATTCCTCGGCCAGTCTACATTAGCATGTAACTTAAGAAACTTATAATCATTAAATTTGAGAATGGAATTCGGTTTGATGATAGGTGGCAGAGTGAGAACGTATAACGGGGCAAGATGCGATGGAATCCGCTTTTGGCACTAATTCTGTCACAAGTTAATCTCAGTTTATGAAGTCACTTCTAAAGAAATACAGGTAGTTACACTTTGATACTGATGAAATGACTTGTTGAGCTCATTTCCCAGAAAATCCCTCAGACATTCCTGTGTGCAGCCTGAAGCCTCCCGTTGTTGGTTAGTAATAATTGTTAGTTCTAGTGTTTCAACATGAATCATCATCCTGTAATCTAGAGTGTGAATGACCAAACAGCAGAGAGGTTGCTTTAAAATAGGGTAAAGCAACCTGTGGGTCTGGTTGTCAAGCAGCTGGCGCAGTAATGGACGCCTGCTTTTGAAATGAATGAACCTTCTCCACAGTGATGCATCACTTCTCAGGGAAGTTTAGCTGGAAGTGATGTGGTGCAGTGGAATCCAGGGAATGCAGTGTGAAATGAAATGTAGAGTTTTGCAGTGTGTGTTGGGTGACTGTGAGTGCAGCCGCTGAGTTTTAAATTAAAGGGACATTATTCAGCAGTATTCATGGGAAAATAATGTGCTGAAAGAACAGGAGGAGGAGCTCCTCCCAGCCTGGATGATTTACTGTTTATTCACCCAACTGGTGGAATGTGGGAGACTGGAAATTAGAACAATACATTCACAACAGGGGACGTGACGGTGGAGAAACAACGCAGCGTCTTTTACAAACTGGAAAAAGTTTGTGAATTTTAGGGGGGAGAAGTTTTTGAAATGGTTTGATACCTTCAAAATTCCTATCCTGAAATGAAATCAGCGTCGCTCCACCCATGAGCATGCTTTAGGTCTGTAGGGCGGTTACTGTGTGATGAAGATTTGTATCATGTTTCACCAAGGCCCCTTTATGCCTGGTCTTATCTGTATAACGACATCCGATCCGTGAGTCTTTGCTTTTATATCTGCTATTAAAATGTGTTGTCGTTATCTCAGTTGTCGGGTTTTAAATGTCTCTACATAAATAAGTCTGAGTTTAGCTAAATCTGTCTGAATGAGCTCCTAAAGACTTTGCTGCTTGCTCTGTGGTGTTTACTTTTCTGTTTTGTTGTCTTCTTTTCATTAGGCAGACAAGGTGCTACAATGGCGTATTGCTGCCATACTGTTGAGTCATATTTGACAGTTATTTATATTTTTATATAGTCCAGTACTGTACAGATCAGTTTCTTCATTTTAGTCCTGTTATTGAGTGAAGTGTGCAGAGTAAAAACAGAACAGTTTCTCGAGCTGCTCCCAGGTTTTTGAAAAGCTTCTTGCTTTGAAATGAGTAATTTCATGTAATATGTCATGTCATATTCTTTTTGATAAAAATGGATTTTAGAAATTTGGTATCAAAGTATCTTTCAGGATCTGGTATTGGTACCAGTATTGAAAATGATGCCTGGCCCTAAACATCATAGTGATAGTGAATTGAATATGTTTGGCTTTTGAGCTGTTCGGATGCTGGTCGAACACAAAATCACTCCGTTTGAAGGAAATTATGATTGACATTTTTCACTGTTTCCTATTGTTTTATAGATCACATGATTATCAGAAAACTAACAATCCTTAGTTAGTTGCAAATTGACTCAACATTAATTAAACGTTCATGGTTGGCTGGTTAAACCTTCAGTCTCCTCTTACTAATGCAACTGAATTCAGCACATTGTTGTTCTTAAAGGCATATTTGTCTGTTTCCGTTTGAGTATGACATTGGATCCCGGCGGATGGCTGATAAACACTGTGTTAACCAGCGGTCATTCCCAAGCTGCTGTGCTGTGAATCAAATCACTGTTTCATGATGGTGAATGACTTTGTCTGAAAAAAATAAACTGAAATTCAGATTAATGACAGCAGCTATGTTGTGACATTTAAAATTTGTGATCATGAAGAAAAATGTCATATTAAAGCATCTGCTACCACTAGGGATGTCCCGATCAAGTTTTTTTGCTCCTGATCTCGATCAGATAATTTATATTGAGTGAATATTGAATATTGAGTATCTGCCAATACCGAGTCCTGCACTCGCTTTGCTTTGCAAGTATAAACAGCTGTGTTACAGCTGACATAAAACAGAGGATCAGATCAGGCTTTAGCAATCAGTTAAAAAATGCTGTAACTGTTGTTACTACATCTAAATGAGCTGCAAATGTGTTCAGCATGCTTGTGACATTCCAATAAAATGTTGGTAAAACAACTTTATATTAGAAATATAACTGCAGCCGTACAGTGGACACTGTTCAATGGAGCACTGGAGCGTGATTTATTTATTTCCTAATCAAAGGTTGAAGTGTTGAATAACTTAGCACTAACCAGGGCTTAAGTGAAAGGGCAGTTCTTCAAGGTTTGCTGCATCTGTTTTGGTGTTGTGAGTATGTTTGAGAGGTTTTTCTCACTTAAATCTGTCTCTACTTCAGCATAAGATTCATCAGAAGAAGGCTTTCTCCTTATGCCTCCAATCATTGTAGTTTCAGCCTGAAGCAGAGTTCATCCTGTTGGTGTGAAACACCAGACTGTCTTAACAGTCACAGCTTTGAGCCCCGAGTTCAGACCAGAGCTGAAGTGTCCTTGACTGAAACAGTGCAGCTTGAGACATCGACTTGTCTGAGAGTCTCAGAGGGAGACGACAAGAAGCTAATTCCTCTTTTCACTGGGTGGAATTAAGTGATTGAAGTGCTCCACATTCCCAAATTCTCTGAGTTATTTTGGTGCTGTTGCAGCTCTGAAGGATGGCTGTATATTCATGAGCTCTCCTTTTAGTCATTAGGCCCCAAATCTTCCCCCAGACCTACTGCCAACGAGGTCAGCAGCAAGAACAGCGTCAGTTCCTGCGCCCAGAAAGCTTCTTAGAAAATATCTGACTTAGTGATTCTCTCCAGAGTTTCATAGAAAAAACTGAGATGCACAGATTTAACTTAAGTCGACACACCCTCAAACATAAAGTTTTTATCTTTTAGTGCATGTCCTGGCTGCAGAGAGTTCCTGACGTCCTTATTATCACCTAATTTTCTCCTAAACTGAATTTTCCTCTTCTCTTCATCCGCCATCTTCATCCTCCTCCACCTTCTCTTTCGGGAATCATCCACTGTCACCTCATAATATTGAGTGTTTTCTCCCACTGTCTCACACATTTCATTTTTAGAGATATTGATGTTGGAATAAACTGATGTTCACCGGAGGCTGTACAGCGGATAATGTAAGGGAGCTGACGTGATTAGCTGATGAATCAGTTACTCGAACGATAGAAACATCAACAACTATTTTGTCCGTAATGCCCCTTCCAAAATGAATTACCTACAATGCCAGGTTTGGTTTGATTTCGGAAGTGGACATTAACAGTAGAGCAAGATTTCTCCCACTCCCACAAATATATTACACAGAGACGGTTCAGAAAGTTAACATTGTGAGCATCTTTCCTCTCAACCAACCGATAAATTAAACTGATGAATTATTGGTCCTTTTAATAATAACTTATTTGGGATTCTCATGCAAAACATTTAATAGGCTTTATCTTCTATGCAAGCCAAAGTATGTTAGAAGTTTTTTGATGAACTAGATTGTTTTTGTTACAACAACAATAGTGATGTCAGAACTGGTTCGGTCAGAGCTATGGGATATTAAATCATCCATGTTTGCTCACTGCATCTTAGCCTGTATTTTTAAAATACAAAAATGTGAAATTATCCTAGTTATTAGTTATTCTGTTGGCAACGACCACGAGAACCAGGTCATCCCTTGTAAGTATTGTAACTAAATTTACTTAAAGTAGTCGTTGTGCAGTAAAATTGTCCCTGTTTTTATATATATATATATATATATATATATATATATATATGCCCTAGAAATGACTTAATTCCAGGTCTCGTATTTTTTAGTAGCCCAAAATGGACAAAACCAAACAGTGACTTGGATAGAATGTTTTACGCGCCTACTGTAGTTTCTCCTACACACTTCATAGCCCATTCTCATTCCCAGGTGGTCAAATATGGACGCAAACTGTGTTCAGTTGGTTGCAGTGTGCAAATTCACCGCTAGCTGCCACTAAATCCTACACACTGGTCATTTTAATTACAAGTTGGAGGTGTAGTGGTGGTGACTTTGAAGTCCTGCAACTGTGGTATAGTTTGTAGGCTAATGTTGGTTCCTTTTCTCTGGTGATTTTCATTTATGCTAAAAAAAATCATAAAAGTGGTTTTACAAAGATTATCTTGCTGAACAAAACGTGTCATAATACATTTCATTTGTCACAGAGCTTTTTTTGTTTTTTTAAACCATCCAAAAATCCAATGGAAAAATCTCATTTGTTTTTTGTAGAAGGATCCAGGGCGATACTAACTTCCGGATTGGACTACAAAAATATCTCATCCCTGCAGTGCTCTATTGCTGTTGAATAAAGATGTGAAAAATAACCCATATAATAATGAAGGAATGTTCAGTAAGCCAACACATTGAGCAAGCATAATGGCGTAATTGTGGAACAGGAACATCTGACTTTCCTTCTGTGAAATGTTTATTGTGAGTGTGAGAAAGTCCATCAATGGTAGAGCTGCTGTCATGAATGTGGAGTCTGGCCTCAGTGTGTTTACTTAATTTCACTGATGAGAAACCGTGAATCCAAACAGTAGGTTGGTGAAAATGAGTCTGAAACCAATGAAGTCTGGCAGCTGTGAGCTCACCTGACAGCCAGACTGTCAAATCAATACACTGTCTGTCTGTCTGCTGCCAGACCCTTTATCTCTGCCTCTACATGTCTCTGTCCCGCTTGGCTTCATCCCAGTGTTCCCAGTGTTCCCAGTAGTACCCAGTCTCCTGGCAGCTCTCCTGGCAGCCCTGCAGAGTGGCTGCATGGAGCCGGCACTGAGCCAGCCTGGCGAATTAGAGGTGATTATAGCTGTGTGTGTGTGTGTGTGTGTGTGTGTGTGTGTGTGTGTGTGTGTGTGTGTGTGTGTGTGTGTGTGTGTGTGTGTGTGTGTGTGTGTGTGTGTGTGTGTGTGTGTGTGTGTGTGTGTGTGTGTGTGTGTGTGTGTTGGCTGTAAAGCCTCTGCGACAGACTGCCGTTTTGTTATATAACCAATTTTACACCAAATCAATCAGCCTCAGTGCTCACCAGGAGAGGAAATGACCTCTAACCAGCTGAACTAATCCTGGCTCTCTGATTGGTTAGTCTGCAGTCCAGGTACACAGACGTCACCTGGGTCTCATTTCAATCTCTACTTTCCTTCATTTGTCATGTGTGATGTTGAGGGCTTTGGAACAGCTTTAAGTCCTGTGTCAAGACGTTTTCTGTCAGATTCAAATGTTCAGATGGAAAGCTGTTGTCTCTGCACACGGTTGCAGCCTTGATCCTGATGTATTGGTATAAAAGGGATGTTTACATCAGAGTTTGACCGAGAAATCAGCAGGTTTTATCATATTGCGGATATGTTCGTATAGTTGTGTCTATCCATATGTGACAACTGCAGTATACAAATACCAAACTAAGTCTGAGGTACATTGTGACCATTACATTGTTTGTTAACCAGGGAGCACTGACCAGTAGAGCTGCAACAATTAATCATGAATGAATCGATTAGTCAATCCACAGGAAAAAAAATCTATTTTGATGAATGATTTTTTGTTTGTCATTGGCACAAATGCCAAATATTACCTTGCTTGTAATGTTATTTTATCATTTGTTCAGATTTTCAGCTTTTCTTTTATATTTTATATAGTGCTGTCAGTTAAACGCGTTTATTAATGGCGTTAACGCAAACTCATTTTAATGGCGTCAATTTTTTTTATTGCGAGATTAACGCCTAGCACACTTTGTAGTTTTTTTCACATGCTGTTGCAACAACTAGTAACATTAGAAAAACTACAACACCACACCAGATCTAGCTAGACCGGAAACAAAACAACGGGCATGCCGCACACACTTGTTTAAGAGTAGTAGACGTTACGTTTTGAGTGGATGGCGAGCACGAGACGCCGAAGTGGATGCCAATAATATTCTGAATGGAAAGTTTACTTTTAAAAAGTTGCCAAATGGTTCCATTGACAAGACCAAAGTGATCTGTGTGTTTTGTCATTGTGAACTGAGCTATCATCGCAGCACGTCCAGTCTGAAATATCACTTGATGGCCAAGCACACAACTGATGTGAATTCTCCGCCCCTTCGTCAAAGCCAGGCGACAATGGATGATTTTTCAATAAAATCAACATTTGCACAAAGCAAGCCGATCCACTTTTCCATGTTGATAAGAGCATTAAAATGAGAATAAATAATGGGACAAAAAGAAATCAAGGGACATTTAGAATAGATAAAAATGTGTGATTAATTGCGAGTTAACTATGACAGTAATGTGATTAATCGCGATTAAATATTTTAATCGTTTGACAGCACTAATTTTATATACATATAAATGAGTATTCAAGCCAAGTGAGTTTAAACAATTCTGTTTAAGCCCATCACCACCAGGTAATTCTCTCACAGGCCTCAGATTGCGTATTTTGTTTAAAACTTGACTGTTGGTAGGATAAACAAATAAACAAATTTTCAGCAATCTTTTTGCCATCGAGACTATTTTTCCTGGTGCTGCGAGCAGACTAGTCAAGAAAGCCCATTGGAAAATTTGTTGTAAATACATCCACGGCAATGTTAATTGTATGCATAACAAAAACTTCATATTTGATTTTAATAGGCTAATAGGTGAGAAGATTAATCTTCTGTTAAATAAAATAAATCCTACTTATTTCGAAGTGGTTATTATGGGCTGTGGCCAAGGTCATGTTATGGTTAGAGGACAATTGTAGTACAATGTAGTCAATTCACTGGAGAGTACGCCATAATCTGCAAACAAATCTGCAAACTAACTCAGACTAACTGGTAAGTTATGTCCCTGATTGTGAGCAAGAGCTGTCCTGAATTGTCAAGAAAATGTCGTTATGATGATGAATGATTTCTTAAAAAGAGCGGGAACCCTGATTTTGCAGTAAAGAGGCCCAGTCCGTCCTGAGAGTGACTGTTGATTAGCTTGGGGTTGGCCCTGGCAACCAGCCAAAAAGTCAGTGAACATAGTTCACTAGTTCTAAAGAATCGTATTATTCTCCAACTCCATCGTCTAATTACCCCATGGAGCCACCATCAAACCACCAGGCTGCCAGGTCAGCCATTCCCTGGAGCTGGAGCAACACACTCGCGGACTACCAGAGGACTCACTCTGTAACTCCAGAGTTGTTAGTTTTGTTGGCCAGTGGTTGTATGTCTCAAACTGATTTTTGTTTGCTTCCTTGGATCCCAGAGAAGAGTCTTTAGTTCCGATAAGGACTCACTAATTGTTGAACTGTGGGTTTTCTGTTGAGCACTGATCGTATAATACAACGTTGTGGATTTGTGTGATTTGTGCCAGAGGGAGAGACAAAAGTTTCACACTGCAGCTTTAAGGTTTTGGACTGTTGGCCGGACAAAACAAGACATTTGACAACGTCAACTTTGGTTTCCGGACACCTGTGATAAGCATTTTCCACTATTTTCTGCTTTTTTAAAAAAATTTCTTTTAAATTTACATTTTATAGACTAAATGCTTAATTGTATGTTACTGTTGTACTTGAAATTACTCAGTAATATTCAAATATAATTATAACATCCAAAGTGATGTTATTGATAACAGCTGCGTAGTTGGCACGTTTTTATCAGAGCGGTTTTACATCAGAGTGATTACTACTAATGAAACTGTTAAACTCCACACAGCTAATGTTAGCATCATATGCAGACTGACAGGAGAGGCTGGTTTACAGCTCTGAATCCCGGAGGACCAGACTGACTTGCTAACTCACAGAAATGATGACTCATCAACAGCGACATTTGTCATTACAGCTAGAGAAATCAAAATTTCCACAACTTAGAGTTTTTGAACTCCTAGCAGTGCTATGGAGCTGTACTACAGATGCATTTATATAACCTACATAAACAAACAATACCGACAGCGAGAAGATTGACTGTCTCTACATAGTTATTCTTCATGCCCTCCAATAGGTCGGATTCTCCTTGAAATCAATGAAATGAGGCAGTAGAAACACTACCGGTTTTGTCCACAGGGGCCAACAGATTTAACACAAAATGAAAGTTCTTTGCAAATAAAGGAAATGTACTTTATGATTTTTGGAGCTCAAAGATTCACACAGTGAGTTGTGTGAAAGTGAGAAACACAGAATGTCAAATTTGCTTGTTATTTAACATGGTTTCCATTCGCCTCTGTTTTATTGGGCAGCCAGATTGCTCCAAACGTGGACAATTTCAGTCTTACTAAAACAGGCTTCTTCTCTCCTTTCCTGAACAGTTGAGATCCAACAAGAATACAGATTTTAAGCTTATTAACAGTTCAGCCATGTTTGTGTGCTTTATGCTCATCGTAGTTATTTAGTGTGAATGTCACCAAGGTTTTCTCAAGGTCCGTTTCTCTAATCCTACAGGGTCCATAAGCTCCGAACTGCCTCTCACTTATTCTTAATTTTACACTTCTTTCCCTTTTTAATTAACATTTCACTGGTGTTGATTCGACCTTGGGACCCTAATGTGTTTCTGTAGGATATAAAAAGCTGTAATCGTTGGTTTTTCTCCTTACTGCTGTGATGTGATAGCGGCTGGAAACTGCTTCTCCATGCTTCATAAATGTCATCAAGACGTTTTGTCTCCATTAAGCTTCTCTCACAGCTTTTCTCAAAGCTGTAAAGACGATATTTTCACTGTTATCCCACCAACAGTAAACTAACAGCTCAAATGCTCTCCAACAGCCGTCAAACCTGACTGGCATCTCGTCATCGAATGTGCACTGATTGATGTGTTCATGACCATCTCTTGATCTGTAGAGATGAGCTCTCCAGAAAGCCTCATTTGAGAAATTTAGGGCGAGTTTGAAAATATCATTTATGATTTTGGGTGCCACTGGTTTTCTGTTTTGTATACATGTATATTTGGTTGTATTTAGAGTAGGTGTTGGAAAAGTTATCTGGCTAGATTTTCTGTAAGACCAACATAGATGAGACGTGAGAATCCATCTTTCCAGGCTTTGATCTATGCGTTTGTGGCTTGTACAGTGGTACCGGACCAGTCGGCGTCCTTTGAGGAAGTACTGGTTGGGCTTCCTGTAGTTGTTGTTGCTGTTTTTGTTGTTGTTGACAAACAACAAACACACTTAACACATTAAAACCCAGAGAGATCAGAGATCAGACGACTCCTCTTCTGTGAGCAGTGTGGCGTTTACCACCTACACACACACACACACACACACACACACACACACACACACACACACACACACACACACACACACACACACAGACAGTCTAATCCTGTGCAGACAGACAGAGTCTGATCAGGCTAATCCCTCCTCACCTCCCTCTGCTCTGACCGGCAGTTTACCTCTCCGTAACACACACACACACACACACGCGTCTCCCTGTCATTACCTTACTCCTGGAGTCTGTTGATTCATTTATGAACATACTAATTTATTTAAGTGGAGCTAAAATGAGGCAAAATCCCAGTTGGAGTCACACTCTGATGAATGATGAACGTCAGCTAAAGTGTGTGTGTGTGTGTGTGTGTGTGTGTGTGTGTGTGTGTGTGTGTGTGTGTGTGTGTGTGTGTGTGTGTGTGTGTGTGTGTGTGTGTGTGTTCAGCTAAACCCTCCTGTAGTAAACAAGTGCTCCATGCAGTGACACGCCCATGATCATCTTAGAGCACACACACATGTTCTGAGGCACACATAGTAGCTGAAGTACCTTCTTTTTTTTTTTGTTTAGTTCAGCATTTACTCAACTGGTTATTCTTTCTTTTTGATTTGACTTTAAACTTTTAGAACAAGTACATACCAACAATAATACCACCTAAAACCCGCGGGCCGGGTTGGGCCGATATGTGCCGCCACTATCCTAATTGGGTGGGGAGAAAGCTATGGCATAATCAGAAATATTATATATATTTTTTAGCAAAGTTGGCCTAAATAACAAATGTGTACAAAGTTGCACAAGTTAGGCTACAAAGTTACTAAGTGCAACACGTGTCATGCGCAGCGTCTCCTCCACTCGCACGCATCACACCGGGCCGGGCCTGCCTGCCGATCGATTCCATTATGAATAAACAAACAACACAGTTTACATGCTTCGTCCTTGTTGCATTATTCATTAAGATTATTCTAAACAGATTTCTGTAGTTCAAACAACTCGGAATTGTAGTTGAGAACGTCAGATATTACGGCCCACATATTAAAAAATTGTCGGGTTTAAATCGGGCTCATAATTACAGTTAATGGGCCGGGCTCGGACACAGCGTGCACGGGTTCGGGTAGGGTCGGGCCCGATCAAAGCTCTAATCCACAGTCTACACTGGCTGGATTTATCTGTTTACTGCACTGGTTGGAGGTGTGCAGCTTGTTATATGTACAGGTATGTCACATAATATAACAAGTTAGGCACACAGAGCTGTTCAGCTGCCAGGCAGATACCTAAAGGATAGCAGCAGACATTTTCAACTCCTAATTGTACAGTTATAGAGCAACATTATTTTTTTTAATATTCAGATTTTCTCTTTAGGAAATAATTACCAAGGTCCAGACCTCAGTGACCTAATATCTAGTCGGGCCATGCAAGGGACACCAAATTTTAGTGCAGAGACATTTGCAGCCGATCCAAATGATTGAGATTGATCAGCTCATTAAACTGTACATAATGTTTGGGAACATTTAGCAGTTCCAAGTTGGCAAAATACCCAGAATAAAGTCTGAGGAGGATTCGATGTGCACCATGGGACACTGCTTTATCTTTTTTATCAGTTTGATGGACTACTTGGATTTATCAGATATTTATCAGAATTATCCAAAAACAGACATTACTGTCTGGAAGGTTGAGCAGTTGATAAATGCCAGAGCTTCTCTGGGTCCAGCTTCTCAGAATTTTCTGATTCTGTGATGATAAATTGAATCTCTTTTGGTTTTGGATGGTCAGTTGTATAAACAATACATTTGACAATAACTGCTGTAGCCATAGATATTTTATCCATTTTAAAAGATGTCCTGCTCTGATCTCTTTCATGGGCAGTTTTTTGTTGTTGACTCTTGAGCAGTCATACAGATTCTTCCTCTGTAGCTCTGACAGACTGTGCTTTATAGATTTGTTTTATTGTCCTTTTACAGTCCGTCTGTCTGTGTTTTTACATTTAATTTGTGTTTTGTATCAAAAAATAGCCCTGAGTGCTTTGGCAGCGAGAAAACAGGAGGCTTTCCTCGAGTCATTACACAGTCTGCAGAGGCCTTAAATTATCTCAACATAAGGTCTTAGAAGAGATTTAACAGCCTTAAATCCAGTTATTACAGGTCCTGCTCGTTACTGGGTAATGTTGGGTTTCTGCTCCTGTCTGTCTGCATCACAGAGTTCCTTCACATTTAATTTCCTGTTTTTCATTTCTTTACTTTCACATCTTTAATCAGCAATATAAAACAAGCAGGCTGATTATTGAACTGCTTTGTTTTTAGTTATGAGATAAATTTTATCCCAGGTAGAGATCCAAAGCTCTTTCATCGTGGCCACAGAAAATACTTCTGATTGCCTTTTTATGGAGGGATCAATAGTTTTTAACCCAAAGTCTGGTGTAACTCAATAACCACTTACAGTCACCTCTGCCTTGCAGTTTTTTGAGCTTTCGTCAGTGAAACTCAGCACTTCCTGCTAGGCATGGGACGATTTAAAAATGTCATGGCAAAAAACATTGGAGTCACTTTATATTACATTTTGTCATTCTTTACTTTGGTATCCGAGTATTTCCACACATCCAGTTTGACTTGGTTTTGTGGGGATCCAACGGACAAGCCGAGCCTTCAGCCATGGTGACAGGCTTAGGATTTTGGAATGACTGGAAAGATGTGACTCCCCCCTGTGGCAATTCAAAATAAATCAGGAAACCAATAGAGTGTGTTTTTATTGCATTATGCCATAATATCATATATTATCCTATTCCATCCCAACAGATGTTTCAAATAATAAGTCTTCCAGGATGGGATGGATTATGCCCTTTTAAGCCTCTGGTAAGATTGCAGTAATAAGTTACACTGAGAGGAAGCTACTGTAGTCAAATAGTAAATGAAAACAGTATTTGTGTTACAAAGTAAGTGTTTTCAGCAGTAAGTATGATGTGTCTGTTATACGGATGGAATTAGTGCTGAAATTATACCAAATTTATCAAGACAACAGGTAAATATGGAGGAGGGTTGACTATGTTGACAGTAAATTAAAACAGGAGCAGATCAGATATTAGAAATAAAGGCCTGGTTAATTCTGTGTGATATTTAAAAAAAAGTCTTAAAAAATTATAAATTGACTTTGGCGAACAGTGAAGAAGCCCTGTGAGTGTGTGTGAAGAAGCCACTCAAACTCTTTGTCCTTCTTCTGCAGATCCGTCCTCGCTGCTGTGACCTCTGACCTGGACCTCTACCGTTGGTTCTGGCTATGGTGATGACGAAGACGAGCATGAGGTGCAGACACGGCTCAACTGCACGTGTTGACGTGTGAATGGAGGGCAAAGGTCGTCGCACCTGCAGCATGCGCGTACGGAGAGAGATGAGTCCTTGAAAGTCTTGGACTATAAAGCAGAGAACCCTTTTGAAATTCCTTGAAATACAGAATAAAAATCAGGTTTATTCATTGGACTGTTGAATTAAAAGTATTGAATACAGAACCTGGTGAATGTAAAATTGAGAACAATGAACCACTGAAATTTCACACAGAGGATACAGTACTTTTCTAATCTCCTGAATTAACAACAAAGGACATACAATGTTTGGAATTTCTGGTGCTAAAACCTAGGATACAGAACTTCTGGATATCCTCGCATTAAAAACAAATGTTTTATTGCAACGTGGAATTTAAAATTGCAGAAGGTTAGTTCAAGTTAAAGTTTAGACTTTAAACGTTAGAATTTATTTACTCACGGAATTTATCTGGAACTTTTTTTAATTTTGGCGCAGCATTTAATTTTTTTCCATCCATTTTTTTGAGTTTTCATCACACTCTGACTTTCATCCTCCTCTCTGCCTGAGGACATGGCTCTGTCTCCTTCGATAGGAGAACGGACGACAGGAAGTTGACTCCTGCAGGGAGCGAGAGACAACCCAGGAGAGAGAGAAAAAGAGAGAGAGTGGGAAATGTCGTGGAAGAGGAACTACTTTGCGTCAGGCAGTGGTGGAGGAGGCGGTGGAAACGTTGCCGGTGGCGGTGGTGGTGGTGGCGGCGGTGTTGGTGGTGGGATGCAGGGAATCTTGACGCCTCGCACTATGACGTCCATTGCTCCCAGTAAAGGGCTGAGCAACGAGCCAGGACAGAACAGCTGCTTCCTGAACAGCGCCCTGCAGGTACACACACACACACACACACACACACACACACACACCACACACACACACACACACACACACACACACACACACACTCTTTGTCATTTCTTACTTTTTCGACTTCGCTCTTTCACACACACAACCTTTTTCTCTGACCTTTGACCCTTCTTGTGAGACCGGTGTTGAGAGACACACTGAGTGGTTTACAAACCTCTGAAGTTCAGTCTTCAGAATCTCCACTTAGGAAAAGCACATGAAGACATGAAAGGAAAATTTTAGTGAATGAGTCATATTCAGTATTAATCTGCTGATATTTTCCAGATTCATTGATGAATCTTTTGAGCTACAACACCATCAGGTTCCCTGGAGCCCTAGGTGACGTCCTCAGATGTCTTCTTTCCAAAACTATCTAAAGATATTCAGCTTATTGTCTAAACAATTAATAATAAACAACAAAAATAAACAGAAAATCAATTGGAAATTATTTTATCGATCAGTTAATTGTTCAAATTGTAAGTGCACCTCTTAATTCTGCTAGCTCCATCCCTCTCAGCAAATTTAAATAATGCGTGAGAGACCTTTGACATTTGGCCCTTGTCAAAGTCGCTCAAATCCTCATGCTGCCCATTCATCAACATCAACTTGAGGACAAAATGTTCACTTGCTGCCTAATATAGCCCACCCACTGACAGGAGCCATCAGTGTAGCTTATATGTAAATATATGCAATGTCTCTGTAGTGAGTTATAGATTATTTGGCTCAATAATAATAACGTTCAAAGTGTGTGTGTATGTAAATATCCATCGCCATATACCAGGTGCCAAATAAAACATCCAGGGGGATTTCAATGTTTTATTCAGATTTAAGGGCAGGGAACAACTAACAGAATTGGACGAGAGTGAGACAGTGAAGTCAAAGATGTGAGTTATTAAACTATATTTATTATGTAGAATTGGAAAGATTTTGGACAATAGTTGTTAAGTCTGGGACAGTTGAAAGTAGATTTCCAGGACATTTGTGGGACATTTATGAGACAGGAAAAAATTAAATTTTGAGCTTTATGTCAGAATATCTGTATCCATGCTGGAAACACAGAGTGCGCTGGAGCTTTCACAGTCACTAGAAGCACATTCACAGCTGTTTGTTTCTGTGTGGTACCTGTGATGTAACAAAACTAGCTGTTGTGTTGCTAAACGGCTCACTGAGGCTAACTCTCCGGTATGTGTGTGTGTCTGTGGGGGAAGTGTTGGTGCGATCATTCTAAGGTAACAAAAATACAACATTATTTATTCTCATTCAATATTCAGTTTGTGCTAATGGATCCTCCTATATGTTACACACTGGACCTTTTAACAGAGTTGTGGGTGGGTGAAAGTACTTTATTACAGTACAGGAAACCAGTTCTTGCTCTGAGGGAAGAAGCTTGTTGATGTTTGCTGACATGACTTAAATGTGCTTTTATGGCCTTTAAAAATCCCACTCTGTAAAAGGGCCTGATTGTGAACAATGTCAAAGTGCTTGTACTGCACAGCTATACTGTGGCTGGAAGCATCCAATGACACTGACAGAAGGCTGGAGCTTCATAAAGCTCTTTAACTTCCAGGTCCACCGCAGTCAGTCAGACAGACAGATGACTCCACTATCCATCTCACACTCACACATAACAACCAGTTTGATAAACTCCTCCATATTTGTGTGAGCCTGTAATGAGCCTCTGCAGCTCCCAGAGCTGATCAGCCTGTAACACCTCCCAGACTCCACATTACATTCATTTATGACTCATCAGCTTTTTAAGGAGGAGGTGGGGAGGTGTATTGTCTGCCTCTGCCAGCCTCAACAATACGAGCTGAGACAGTGTGAGGGATGGAGTGTGTGAGAGCAGTAATTATTGGTGTTGTGCGTTTAAACGGAGGCAGACTCATTAACTCTGGAGGGTGGGGCCAACAGTTCAGGCTGCTGTAATGACAGACTGGGCTGAAGAGGAAACACTCATTACATCGTTTAACTGAAGACTTACTGTGAGCTCAGCAGCTCCTGGATCAGCAACATTACACACAGGTCAGAGGTCACGGCACACCATGTGAAGCTAACGGACATCACCGTGTCTTCTGTCATCAGAGAAGCCTTTCATGCCGCGGTCACTCTACATGACTTTCAAAGTTGTCATCGCTCGTCATCGCTCGTCAACTTTCTAGCTTTTATTCGGGAGTATTGAAGTTGTGGTTTTCACACTATATGACTGATCAGCAACAGGGGGTCACACACGAGAAAAGGAGTAATCCCCAAGTCTGTATTGGTCTACAAACTATGTGTCATCAGGAGTCATTAATAACACCATTAATAGCAAGGACATCATGTTTAATTAGGAAAGTCGTTTAAAACCCGACACAGAGGGCAACCATTTGAACATAGAGTACAGCTGAGTACAATAAGCTGATACTTAGCCTGATCATCCAGCGTCAGTAATAAATACACATGTTATTAATCAATTGAACACTATCAACCATTAATCAAACTAATAACTAACAGCAGTCTACAGCAGATAACCGTCTCATACTTTAGCAGTTACTGAGTGTTTGTTTCTGTAGTGGTGACAAAACAATAAAAAATAAACATTAGAATTTTAAATTAAACTTAAGCTCCCTGTGCCAAACTCCCTTTTAAGAAATATGAAGTATGAACAATTCCTAGCGTGTCCATAAAAAAACCTAACTCTAGAAACACAAGCTAAAAGGCGTCAGATGTCGACAGTTGTCTTGTCAATTTGGCATTAATATAATCCATTAAGATAAACTACCAGGTAGTAACTAAAGAAACTACCAGGTAGTAACTAAAGTAACTACCTGCTTCGCTGCATCCTGTGTGATGCCGGAGACAGCCTGTGTCTGCTCTCATTGGTTGTAGCCCGCTGCATGGCTCTGACACAAACAGATATTTAGCCCGTTTAAAGTTGTAATCCTTAAGGTGTGTGTGTGTGTGTGTGTGTGTGTGTGTGTGTGTGTGTGTGTGTGTGTGTGTGTGTGTGTGTGTGTGTGTGTGTGTGTGTGTGTGTGTGTGTGTGTGTGTGTGTGTGTGTGTGTGTGTGTGTGTGTGTGTGTGTGGATTGACTATTCATTATAACTTTAAAACACCTGAAACTTTCAAATATGAAAGGATAATTCTGTTTTATTCACTCTTAATAGCACTATATATGTAGTAACATCAAAAATTACACATAAATTAATTAGTAATAATTAGTATCCCTTTTTGCTTGGGTTAATGCTCTGTGTGTGAACCGTCACTAAAGACTGCCCTCTAGCCAATATGGTCACAACAGTACACTCTAGTGTTGCAGCTACAAACATTCCATTCTCATTAACGGATGCAATAATATCAACTTTATATTTGTTTAAATTTGTCACAAATAAAGCAGAAACAGAGAAAGTAAACAGTGAAGCACATGCAAAGATTTTCAGTAAAGGTCCAGTCAAAAAACTCTTGCAAAACGTAAAGATTGTAAAATAAAACAATTACTAAACTTCTTTAGGACTGCATCTAACAATAATTTACGTTATTGATTCATCTACAATTTATTATTATTAGTACCATATTTTCTTGATTTCCTGATTTAATTAAAGTAGTGACCAATGGCTGTAAGAATTTCCCAGGGTCTCAGGTGACATATTCAGATGTCTGCTTTAGTCTGGCCAACAGTCCAAAACCCAAAGAGATTCAGTTAAAATAGAAAAAATAAATAAAACCTCACATTTTAAAAGCTTAAACCAGCAAATGTTTGGCAGGTTTGCTTGAAAATCAATTATATAACTAGCTGATTAGTTTTCAGTCAATTAAGGCTGTACAAAATGATAAAGATCTCATATTCCGATTTAGGTAATTTCATATCAACAATATATATTACAGTATAGGACATTTTCTGTAAACTCAATAAATAAGTAGTTTATATAAAATTACCACATGGAAAGACCTATTTCTTATTACATTTTGAATTATATAGTTGACAAATAAAAGGTACTTAGGCATATTTGATTATTTTTCTCATTTTTTTTAATTTGATTTTCTGCCAAGTAATTGTTTTAAATAGAGTAGTAATATGGTTTTAAACCTCTTGTTAAAATACAGAATACTTCCTTTTGTGGATAGATGTCTGAGGTATGTCTGAAACTTATTCTCACCCCAGTCAAAATATACTGGAAACATATTTGGAAAAGCTTTAAGTATACATTTTGTAACCTGTACCCTTCAAAATACTTCACACAGTCATTTTAGGATCTTTTACATAATTTACTCTGCTACACATACGCTGTGTGACTCTAATTCTACTGAGCCTCGGGTATTAGTTTGCTGCCCTGCAAGATCCGAACCCCCCCTGAGCCCAGTACACCATGAACACACAGACTTCCTCATGACTCCTCTGCACCGGCCAACTATAAAACTTTACCAAGCTGACCCCCTCCAGCAGCCCTTCTGCCCTCCGTCCGTCCTTCTCGACTCGTCACTGCTGCCTAACGTCAACCCAAAGTGATCAGAAGGATCGTTAGGCTGCCGGCAGCTGAGCTGGGCGAAATGGAGGCACCGTGGCAGGCGACCCGAGGAGTCGTCAAGCTGTGAGAGACTCAGCAACTCCGACATGTGACGAAGAAAAAGTGAAGAGGAAGAACATCGCGATAACAAGCAGCTGAGGCCTTCAGATCAGCTGTTCACACACCTTCATCCTCCTCATCCTCCCTCCAACTTTCTAAGGAAAACATCCGCAGCAACGTCTGCAGTACCAATCTGACATTCTGATTCACGTCATTTAATCAGGCACAATTAATACCTAATTAATTTCCCCCTCCATCATGGAGCTGGGACATCATTTAACATAAACACAAGTCAACCCTCGTCAGGTGTTTGCACATTTTAACATACTAATTATCTAATTGGTCTAAATCCTCCACCAGGTTTTTGGGTTTTGAGGTCTTTGAGGTCAGTCCATCACAGCCAATGTTGAGTGATCTTATTTAGTATTTTTTTGGTCCAACTATTGCTGCTTAATAACACAGGTATGACTGGGACAGTGTGTTTAAAGAGGAACATAGCTTGAACGCACCTCTTTCAGATATTCAAAAAATGAATTCAGATCCATGGTGTGGCCTCCCCCTGCTCCCCCGTGGCTACCCCTCAACTGACACTCCCACCCCTAAAAGATTCCTGTTCGGTCTTTGAGTGTCTTTGTCAGAGTGTGCTTAAATGAACCATCAGAGAGTAATTCCAAAACTCGTCCTGCTTTCAACGGTTTCATCAGAGCAGAGAGAAAATAAAATAAAGCCCACTGTGATGGACTGTTTCTCTGCAGGTTTCACGTAACTGCAGATGGATATTTTTATAGAAAATAACTGATACTAGAGCTGCAACAATTAGTCGATTAATCGATTTATTACCAACTATTTTAGTTGTTGAATAATTTAGGTTAGGTTTAAGTCATTGTTTAGCAAAAACAGGCAAACATTTAATGGCTCCAGCTCCCCAAATGGGGCAGCTATGGCGCAGAGGCAGAGCAGGTCGTCCCCTAATCGGAAGGTTGTTAGTTGTTCCACGGCTCCTCCTGTCACATGTCGGCGTATCCATTAAGATACTGAACCCCAAATTGCTCCCAATGCTGTGAATGTTTATGAATGCGTTAGTTTGTGTGCTTTGAGTGGTCAGAAGACTAGAAAGGTACAAGGACAGGTCCATTTACCATTTACCAAATGAGTCGATTGGCTGCTTTCTTTGTTGTATGTCGAGTAAACTGAATCTCGTTGGCTTTTGGGACTGTTGGTGTGACACACAGACATTTGGAAACATCACTTTGGGCTGTGGGAAATTAAAAACCAGACTTTTCTGATGTTTTATAGACAATGATTCATTGAAAACATAATCTTTAGACTTAAAAATGAAAATAATCGCTTGTTGCAGCCCTGACTGAAACAAATAAGGTCAAATTAAAAACGTATTGATGATTTATAGAATTAAATTGTGTAGGATGTGTAGCAGTGTTGTATAGAGCTGTACTGAAGGTTTGTTACCTGACTGACCTGCTGAACACTGCTGCTTCATCCTGCAGGAACAAAGCAACATATTGGACCTGGTAGGGGGGGACAGGAAGGAGAAAACAAACACACCCAAAGTGCTGACACTACAGTATGCTTCAGTAATGCCAAAGATTTACCAGATTCTCACCTCAGTGTTCAATCCGATGCACTGTGTTTGAGAAGAAAAGGTTCTTGTTGTTTTATCGTTTGAACTGTGTGTATGTGTGTGCGTTCACCGCCAGTAATATGTTAGAATTATTAGTTCTTGAATCAACCTCAGTCTTACTTGTGATCTAAAATATTGATCATTAATAATTGTCTTTCTCATTTTAGCTCAGATATAAAACAGAAAATCATCAAGTTCTCTTATTGGAGAAACTAGAACCAGTTAATGTTTGGTTAACACTTACTTGGAAGTTGACTGAAATGATTTGTTGATACATTTTCAGTTGATGGACTAATGGATTAATCAGCTATTCACTGCAGCTCTAGTCTCTACATTCATGAAGTGTAGTCGTGGTAAAACCCACGCAGCTTCACTCATCACTCCAGGGATTAAACTACAGCCTCTCTGACTCTGACCTCCAGACCGGCTCCTTTTTAAAACCCTCCTCATAAATAACGTGATGAAAAAATTCCTCTGTGTCTGGATTCCAACTGCTCAGCAGGAGAGGAGACTCTGTGGAAGATAGAGAACAATAGAATTTACCTCAAATGCTGTAAAATCCTTTAACCTGAAAACCTTTAGAAGTGAGCAGAGAATGAAACTGAATGAAACATTATGTTTGTAATGATAAATAACTATTTTATCAGCTGCAGCTTCAACTGAGTAACAATTAAGAAAACATAAGGTAGACTTTATTGATCCCACACCTGGGAAATTTACAGCAGCTCAACGTACAACACAACACAGAAAGTGGAAGATAAGAAAATGCATAGAAAAAGAAAATCAGAGTGAGTTATGAACACTATATATACCATGTTTGATGGATCATTGCACATATGATGTGTAGCATTATACTAAATATATACAGTATAAAAAATAATACCTTGAAAGCTCAATGAAATTGGAGCAAGAAGTGTAATTAAGTATGATTTTATATTTAAATTAAATATGAAGGCTACATAGACTGATATGGACTGATGTGTGTTATAAAAATAAATCCATATTTATGTATTGCAGAATGGTTGGTCCTGAGTTTGTGTTTGTTCTGAAGGTTTCTGATCCTGTTATGAAACGTCTGGCTGCCTCCACAACCCGCTGTGACAGCTGTTTAATATCCTGTGTGTGTGGTGTGTGTGTGGTGTGTGGGGTGTGTGTGAGATACAGCCAGTGATGGGAATAACGGCGTTACTTTTTTCAGTAACGAGTAATCTAATTGATTACTCTTCCCATCTTAATAACGCCGTTACCGTTACTGCCAAACAATGCGCCGCGTTACTATAATTGAAGCTGTTTTTTCATCAGACCAACTAGATCTCTGAGCCGAGAGGCAAAGACTTTTTTTTACTGTTCTTCCTTGGTTAGTGGGCAGTGCACGAGACAAGCGCATAAATGCTGACGATTGGCTGACGTTGAGTAAAATTTCATGGTAAGCCAATCAGAGGTAGAGTTGGGCGGGTGTTCGAAAGCGCACATAGTCGGACACACAACGAACAACACAAGCGAGTCAGTCAACGAGAGACAGGTATGGCGAGTTGTGTTGCATCTTATTACATCTGCACTAAAAAGAGTGTATATATTGTTTGAATACATTTTTGGTACATTGCTTAAAGAGCATAATTTCATTCAGATTTATTTGTTGGCTGGCTGCTGCCTCTTGAAGTGAGATTGTCAATGGCCAGAGAAAGAGATTTATTTTTATGGAGATGTATTTTTTATTTCTTATGTAGTACCTGTTTATATTTGGATACCTTAGTTTTGCTATACATTGTACTTTTCAGTTAGATTGAAAGCACCTCATATTGTTACACTGTTCTACTTTTTAGAGGAAGAAAATACTTGAAGTACAGTATATTTACTAATTGTCTGAAGTTTTTTTTTGTTATATTTGCACTACAAAGAGTGTATATATTTGTTATTTATTTTTGGTATAGTGCTTAACAAGCATAATTTAATTTTGCCCAGTTGTGGCCTGTTGAGGGGCAATAAATATCAAAAGTTCCAAAACATCTATTGTGTTATTTGTATCGATCCACTATATAAACATAATATCTACATACACGGCATTTGATTGGAGGGTACTCTCACTTTGTCCCATAGCAACATTAAAGTAGTTTAGATTTGTGTACATTGTTTCTGTTAATAATGGATTGTATTAAGTGTCCTTTCATTATAATATTCAGATTTATCATAAATAATTGAACATGCACATGTATTTTAAGTTCTGTTAAAGAGGGGTGGAGGTGGGGTCACATTTAAGCATTTAAAAATTTACTTGAAAGTAACGCAATAGTTACTTTCTGAAGTAACTAGTTATAATTTGTAACTAAGTAACTAATTTAGTTACTTTTTGGAAGAAGTAACTAGTAACTGTAGCTGATTACTTTTTAAAAGTAACTTGCCCAACACTGGATACAGCTGCACTGGACCTGAACCTGAAGGTCATCATTACACAGTTAACCTTCAAAGTGGTCATTGTTGTGAGAGCCTGAATCTGATTCAGATATTTTTTGTGAATAAATGCCAAAAGAGTGGACACTTAAATTGTAGTGGGTTGGCACTTTATTTATTTTTTATATTTAATTTGATATAATAATAAATAATTGTACTGGTTGTTGGTATTTAGTCATATTTTCATACTTTGGACAGCAGAGTTGGCTCCATGAGGGGGCACCAGGGCACAGTGCCCGCCCACTTCATTCACTGAGCCCCCTCACCTGCAGAAAAGCATGGCACTGTTTTCTCTTTACAAGCTGAGCCGGAATTGTGTGCTAAACTGGCTGAATAGTTTTATCCTTTTTTTTTAATTATTATTATTTTTTTCCCTATTTTTTATATGTATTCATACCTGTGATTTTAGTTGTTTTATTAAGAATGAGAATGCACTATTTTGTGAAGATTATTTTTTTCCTAAAATTCTCTCCTAGGGAGCATACGACCGAATGCTTTCACTTTTATTATGCACGACTAAATTGCCACTTGCCAGTAATTTGGTGCCCCCCTGCTATAAGCCTTGTGCCCCCCTTGGTTATTTGTTCTAGCTCAGACACTGTTGGCCCGTATGATCATCAAAGTGCTTAAATTACATTCTGTTTGGTCTTAGACCAGTCTTGAACAGGCAGAACTTTAACCTGCAGAGACCCGGGAATCAAATACTAAACAGACACGTTGTGACATTTGTGCTCTCCGACACGTGCAACATCATGTTCTCTTTTTTCATCGTCTTGTCTCACTCACACACACACACACACACACACACACACTTTCTCTCAACATCACTCTCACTTTGTCACACTCCATCTCTTGCACACACTCGTCTTCGTCACGCAGGAGTCCAGATGGTTTCCTGAAGCAGATGGAGAGAGTGACGAACACAGTTTGACATGCTAACACACACACACACACACACACACACACACACACACACACACACACACACACACATATATACACATATATACACACACACACACACACACACACACACACACACACACACACACACACACACACACACACACACACACACACACACACACACACACACACACACACACACACACACATATACACACACATACATATATATACACACACAGACACACTTTCATGTCTTTCTCACACAGATTTACTTGTTGTTTTTGACACAGTCTCTCTTGCGCTCTTACACACACTTCTGCTAGTCCTAAGGTCCCTAAACTTTCTCTCTGATTGGCCAGCTATGGTCTCAGGTCAGCGAAGTCCGTGCTGACAGGTGATTGGCTGGTAGTTGTGCTGATGTAAACACGTCACGTTGAGCCCTTTAGTGGAGTCAGAGCAGCAGGACAGAGCAGCTGCTGCAGCACACAGACACACTGATTCTCAGGAATTTCATTTGGATTTTTAAGGATTTTAATGTGGAATCTTAAACTTTGAACTGAAAGAGTCCTATTTTCTGCTTTTTGTGTCCTGCTGAGGTGAATATTTTAAAGCTTTTGGAATCCATTTTCCGAGATCCTTTTTTTAAATCATTAGTTCTGTGTTATTATTCCTTCCTCCTTATTTCCTCTGTGTTGTCTCCTGCCGATTACTGATATTCTCCCTCTGTCTCTGTCTCTCAGGTTCTGTGGCACCTCGATATCTTCCGACGTAGTTTCCGTCAGCTGACGACTCATAAGTGTATGGAGGACTCGTGCATTTTCTGTGCTCTGAAGGTGAGAATTGGCCTGACTGATATTGAAAGCCGATTCTGGACCGGCTTCCTGTGTCTAACCTCGTCTGTCTGTGTTCTTTTGTTCTTCAGAGTATCTTCGCTCAGTTTCAGTACAGCAGTGAGAAAGTTTTACCATCCGACGCTCTTCGCAGCGCGCTCGCCAAAACCTTCCAGGACGAGCAGAGGTTTCAGCTCGGCATCATGGATGACGCTGCTGAGTGCTTCGTAAGACAACACACACACACTTGATGCAGTAATACTTACTGTAAAAACATTCAAGTTTACTTTTAACCGGATGAAATGGTGGATTCTCTGATGATCACTTCTGTGCTCTGTATTTCTGCAGGAAAACCTCCTGATGAGGATTCACTTCCACATTGCAGACGAGACCAAAGAAGACATCTGCACAGCCAGACACTGCATCCCCCACCAGAAGTTTGCCATGACGCTCTTCGAACAGGTGAGACAGAGACGTGGTCTGAGTAGCGTTGTAGTATCAGAAGAGTCCCAGTCCACCAGCTGAGTTCCTCCCTGCTGGAACAAAAGACCAAAAACATATCCATCTGTCACCTTGAAAACTATCCATTTAGATTAAAGGACAGGTTCACAGATAATTGGTTTTCCTGCGCCGGTATTAAGGCGATTTTTACTGAACTGAACTATCAGAACTAAGATGTTATAAAACAGTCTCTAGAATCTGCACCCTACTGTACATTTAGAGATGTTTCTGGTGTAGCAGCATGTCTGTTCTCCATATGCTGTTCCCCGTTGCTAATGTTACTTTTTGTGATTGTGTCTGTTCAGAACATTGTAGTTTATGTTGGTAAATGTAAATGTATGTTTTTGTGCAGGTTTATAGGTTTAACCATTAGTGAAGTGAGCCACTTGTCCATGCTGGTATTGAATGTGATATAACTCTTCGACTCCTGCCATGCTTGGCGATCTGATTACATATCTGCGATTTCCATTAGCCACAATTGGACAGTATGAAAATGGAAACGAGCGCACAACTTAATAGTCAGGTGCTTTCTGTAATCTCTCCTGTAGTCTAGAGGTGGGCGATATATATCGTTTGCGATAATATCGTCATTGTTGTTTTGACGATGTGCAAATTTCCATTATCGAGTATTTAAATTACTTCGACAAAAACAATGAAACGCCCGCGGAAACTCCTCACATCCATTAATACACGGTGCAGCAGCGCTCTCTACAGCATGGCAGGATTCAGTCACACGACTAGTGGGCCTACGTGATCACATGACGTGATCACGTGACCTCTCGCTAGCATCCTCCTTGCAACAGTTTAGCAGCGCGTAGTGACGGTAGAGAGAAAATGCAAACACCTCCAGTCCCTGAAGCTACCGGTACTTCAGATGATTTAGTGCCGAGACGTGGGTCCTATGGGCTTCAGCGTTCAGAGCGCTAAGCGCCTTCAGCGGTAAAAAGATGTCAGCGGAGACGGTTTTTTTTAGCGCAGCGCTCAGAGCGCTTCAAGTTGAAATCTGTTCAACTTTTAACACCGCTGGGCGCTCGGAAAATGAGTTTTTGAGCTCTCTCAGCGCTGTAAACGCGTTTGGTGGACACAAGTCCAGCTCAGACAATTCTAATCACATTTTAAAGGATATCGACTGATTATCGTTATCGCCAAAATCCCCAAAAATATTGAGATATTATTTTTTGCCCATATCGCCCACCCCTACTGTAGTCTATAATGGACATTAAAAGATCACTTTCGAAATATTGCTGCAGTTTTGTCATTTTCACTCATTAAGTTTTAGTAATACCCCTTAAAAGTGACATCATCGCGTTTTACATTGAGTGCTGTCGTGGCGCATGGTTGTGCACTTCCCAAATTTTTTCCTCCTAGTAAAAGACTAGGTGCCCACTGCATAGACAGAGCTTTTCATTTTAAGACGAGTTTGATGGTAGACTGGCTGAACAGGTACACCTGTACAAACATCTGTGTAGAGACCACAGGGACCGTCAAAAAATAAAAGGACAGTGACCCAGACCCAACACAGCAGTTCTGTTTAATAGCATAAACGCAACAATTCTTCCTCCACATCGAGGAGTTATACAGCAGAGTGTGCAGCCATGTTTTCTCTATGACGATCCTCTAGTAACACTCCACCCAATCGTTTTGTTTTGTTCTTACACCAGCTGGTGTTTCAGAGAATACTGCAATGGAGAATGTGTTGTGTAGAAAAGCTAAAGTTAAACTCTTGATTTAAAAAAAAAAGTGTGAGGCGTGATTTTTACTCTGTGTGTGTTTCAGTGTGTGTGCAGCAGCTGTGGAGCGTCCTCAGACCCTCTGCCCTTCATTCAGATGGTCCACTACATCTCCACCACCTCCCTGTGGTAAGTCTGTGTGTGTGTGTGTGTGTGTGTGTGTGTGACACTTTGTTTAGAGGACACACCCCCCACCATTCCTGTCACTAGGTTACACTTCAGGGTCGGTAACCAGCTAATCGCTCTCTTTATCATGTCAAACACACACCACAGGTGATTGATTCTCCAAGTATAGGATGGTATTATATTCATATTTTAGTTTAAGAATATTTTGTAAGGTGGGAGGGCTGGAGGAAGTCCTGTAGACAAGTTCCAGTTGTGATAGCTCAGTTTCAATTTCTAACAGCCGTTTTCACCTTTCCTTTTTCAGTGAAGATTCAAAAGAAATGATGTGACCCCGAATCACAACTTTTCCCATAAAGTGGAGTCTGTGACTTCTAAGTTGTCATTATTGTGTGTATTGTATGTCAAATTCTGAGATCTTAGTAGATACGTATTGACAAAATGCATCAGAAAGCAGTGATAGGTGAAGACGCCAGGTATACTGCTGCTTTTTATGATTAAGGTCAAGAACCAATGAAGTTGGAGAGTGGTCATAAATTAAAATATTGTGATATTTTGAGAAAAAAGAGTAATCTATATCTGTAGGATGCCCCAGTCTCCAAATATCAACTAGATTCATGGAAGCCATCAAGTTATTTAAAACCGTGGACGAGGTAGAAGACTGATTTAGTTGGACCGACCTATCCAATCGGTTATCAAGAACGCAGTTAAAACCGCCACCTACAATTAAATGTGTATCAGGCTGGGTCATTACAATTTGGACCAGATACATTGAGGAGTGTGACACAAAATGAGTAAATGTAGACAGTTACCAAGATAAATCGGCCGTTTGAATCACTCACAGTAGAGACATGCCTAAGTGGAACTGTCATACGGATCAAAATTGCCACTCCCCGAGCTTTACTGGAGAACGTGGACTGAAAAATCTGGTTGGCCCAGCTACATCTAAGCAACTTTTCCTTTGTGGGTCTGATATGCGTTTCTTGCAAATACAATATATCAGCAGACAGAGATTTTAAGTGAGAGAACACCTTAGTTCTCTTGAGCACATGCCCCAGCCCACGCGCATTCCACCTAGTAAAAGTGATGCCCCCATCTAGCACAGGTAAACTAGGATGTATAATTTAACTAACTATACTAATTTGTATAGTAGCAGTGTACAAACATAATGCCCTAATAAACTAACAATAAAAATAAGAGTAACACATGAAAAAGAACAAGAACATCACCCTCTTTCCCAAACTAAGTGAGAGTGTAAACCTCTGTATTCTCACATAGGGGCTGCCGGACCAACTAAATGGCAACTAAGTTAACACAGGGACTAATTCCTTCTTGTTCATTGCTTTTAATAGGGTCCAGCTGGTGATTATCAGACTTCATTCTGTCAGCTTATTCTTCTTTGCCTCTGTTTGTGTCTGTTTGTGTCTGTGTCACCAGCTGAATCAGACCAACATTTCATCTTGTGATTAGTTTGGTTACTAGATGATGGCAGATATGACCTTTTGTGGAGTAATGTAGCTCCTCTAGTCTTGTTATTCAACGACCACCTTACTGAAACCGTGCTTAGCCATGACCTAAATCTGTCAACATGTCACAATATTTTTAATATCATCATTACCATTACTTTTCGGTTTTATCATAAACGATATGGTGCACCCAATATTTGTCATCTTTGATTGGTCAAGTAATGAAGTTGAGGCTAATGAAATGGCATAATGTTGGAATGCAAACATACCTTTATTTAATATCAACAAAAGCAGGGCCTTTTTTTTGTAATTCAAATGCAATATATAAATGTAAAAGTCTCAACTGCAATAATTGTGAGAACATGAGTTACAAAGCTATGAAGACCAAATCTCCTCCTCCTCATCTTCCTCAGTAACCAGGCAGTGAAGATGTTAGAATCGAGGGAGAAAGCGACCCCTGGCATGTTTGGAGAGCTGCTAAGAAATGCAAGCATGGGAGACCTGCGCAACTGTCCCGTAAGACACTTTTATGATAATGATAATTAAATGTTAAATGCTTCTGAAATGTAAAGCTTTCCATTGTTTCACATCAATGTAAACATTGTACTTGTTGGTCCTCCTCCTCCTCTCCTTCCTCAGAGTCAGTGTGGTCAGCAGCTCAGGATGGCTCGTGTCCTCCTAAACAGTCCGGAGATCATCACCATTGGTCTGGTTTGGGACTCTGATCACTCAGACCTTGCTGAGGATGTCATTCACACCCTGGGGACTTGCCTGCGCCTCGGGGATGTAAGAAGAACAAACACCGTGATAAACATCAGTGTCATCAGCGTACAGTGAAAGAAAGTCAGAAAATGGTTCAGCTTCTTCATTGAACTCTTCTCGTCTCTCTGCAGTTGTTTTACAGGGTGACGGAGGAGAAGGCTCGCCAGTCGGAGCTCTACCTGGTCGGCATGGTGTGTTACTATGGGAAACATTATTCCACCTTCTTCTTCCAGACAAAGATCCGACGATGGATGTACTTCGATGATGCTCACGTCAAGGAGGTATATTCATTGATATACAGCAATATACACACTGATCAGTAGACTTTCGGGGAGTCCTGGTTGCCAAGGGGTTCAAGAAACTAACTAAAAACTGCAATGGTTTTAGTCCAGCTAGGGACCTTTTTCATTCCCCATATCTCTCTCTCTCGCTCTCTCACGCACCCATTATTTCCCGTCATCTTTCTACTGCTGACTCACTAATAAAGTAATTAAAACTTTTAATTTTCTACCAAGCAATTATGTCAGAAACTAAGCCACCATAGCACACTCAGGAAAGGTTTGTTGAATTAGCTGAACACTTTTACTTACTTTTGGTATTTCAAGTCAGGAAGAAATACAAGAGACAAACGTGTCTTCAGAGGAAACTTGAAGTGTCTTCACAGAAAGCAACAACCTAAATTGTAAAGAGCTGCTGCAGATAAAAAAGGTAAAGATGTCGGGGTGTGGAGAGAATCTGGCTTCTTGAAGTTCTGTGAATGAAAAAGCCTGACACAGACCTTCTTGTAAGACATAAAAGCATCAAAACAAGATATAAAAGAACCACAAGACAATATAAAATGACAAGAAGAGTAAAAAAAAAATGGAACATACAGATAAGGTAAAATAGAAAAAGATAGAATAAACAGCCAAATAAAACTTATAGTACAGTAACAGTGCAGTGTGAGATATGAATAAATAAAAAACACAGAGTTGCATCAGATCTGTGGATCATGAAAACAGAATTCTGCTTCTTCAGGTTCAGTTTGGACCCTGGGTTGATTAACGGAAGTATTTGCATGTTGGGTGGTGTGGATTGGTTCTCATAAATGGTCGTTGGGTGCTGGTCTTTAAAAAACCTGACCTACGCATCAATATACCTCAGTTTTCACTTATTTTTGGGGGGGAATGTCCCAAAAACATTTTGGTTGTCCGATGTTGAACTGGAAATGGATTTCATCAACAAGGGTCCTCACAGGTATAGAAGCGTGTGTGTGCGTGTGCGTGTGCGTGTGCGTGTGCGTGTGTGTGTGCGTTTGTGTGTGTGTCTTGGAAAAACACGAAAGACGTAGGTTTAGGAAAGGAAATGACCTCATGTTGTAGTGAGTGATCTCTTCCTGTCCATCCTTACACCTCTCTCCTATCTCTAACTCTTTCCTGTGTCCTCCTTGCATTCCCTTCTTTACCTCCTTTTCCTGCCTCCTTCTCTCCTTTTTTACTTTTAATTTTTTTTCCTCTTCATGCTTTGCTCTCTTTTCTATTATTGCTGTACTGTAATAACACCAGTGGAATGAGATATCAAATTTTCTCACTCCCTCTGTCTCTACTGGTTGTGAAAACAAGGATATCCCTCTATTGTTTATCAGTCCAGCTGTACAGAGGGTGTGGTCAGAGCACACACACATATCCCACCACACCACAGCCGACACTTTTGCTCACACTGCAGACTTTCATTCTATATCTTTCTTTCTCTTGCACAAACACACTCAGCGGCACGCGGTTAACAAACAGGCATTTTGGATTTTGGGACGTCCTGTCAGATCTGAGCAGAGCTGGAGTTGAACATGGACTTTTAGAAAATGGAGGAAGGGTTGAAATAACAAGCGGGAGGATTTGTGTTGCACAGAAAGACAAACTGAGCAGGAAGACGACTGATGAAACAGGGGTGGTACAACCTCAAACATTTCAGCCGCCCTCACTGTTTTACCTGCTGAGCGGTGTTTCCGAGGTGAATGGGACATCTTTACGGCGGCTGGTAAATTCACCAGCTGGTTTTCATGACTTTAGTGGATGGTTTGATGTGGAAAAATGAGAATATCTATTATTTCAAAACATGTAACAGCATTAGAATTATTGGAAATATTTTGACTACCTCACGTTTCCATGCCTGAGTTTGGGTAATTACACCTCAGAGTTTGATAGCATTTAAGCAAATAAGAACCTAGTATTCAAAAGTGGTGCAAGAAGATATCTTATTGCAATATTTTTTTGTGATATTGTGACGACTCTCGAAATTCCTGTATCGATTTTTTTGTGTTTAAACCCCCAACCACTAGATAGCAGTGTTGTAAACTTAAACTGAGGGCTATAATGTTATAGGGACTGTGATTAATACAAATGCAGATTCCACTGTTCTGGTCGCATGAAAAACTCTTTCACTCATTTTATACATATGGTAAAAAAAAAAAGTTGCAATATACATTGCTTGTTTACACTGTTGCGGCATATTGAATCGTAACCCCTGTATTGTGATATTGCTATTGATATTGGTATTGTATCGCTGGATTCTTGCCAATACACAGCCCTAGTATTGAATTCACTCATCAGCCAAATTTTAAAAAATCCCTTCATTTGAGGTTTTTCTGTGTAGGGAGAAAAGACAGTTGATGTTAAAAGTGAGCTGAGCAGCAGAAGATATGAAATGTAGATTAAATATATATCTGACACTAAAATAACAGCTGAAAAATGCACAGCTTATTGTTCAGAACTCATGATTCACAACTGAAACTAATCAACTTCAGTTAATGATCTGAACCTTGAAGTGGGATATTCTCCAGAGACTGATGTGATCAGCTCTCAGATTTTCTCTAGAAAACAATCAGAGAAAGAGAGCGACTTTAGTGACAGTTTGCAAACCCACAACATAGCTAACAATAGTTAGATTACATGCTGTGCATTGTTTGCACTGTATCATGATATTTGTCATGGTGCTGGATTTCTCCACAATTGCATACCTAACCTTCAAGCAAGTACAGTCTGAAACTGAAAAAAATGTACATTTAAATCAGGCACTATGTGATCAGAGACTAAAGAAGATGAAGAATTACTGACATTTGCTTTATAATGTTTGATATCTGGTTCCATAGACACACTTCTTTCAGTACCAAAACGGTATTAAGGTAACGTCTGAAAAGTGATCACAAATATAAAATTTCTTCTTGTACTATCAATCATAAAACCATACAAAAAAAATCACAGAAGGCAAAGAGAGTTAGGAATGACCAAAAATATGCAACTAAGAAAACAAATAATTAAAAATACATATTGTGTTTATTTCTATTTTTCTCCACTACACCAGACATTTTGAGTTTTTTTTTTTTTTTTTTTGCATTTTCATCAGCTTTTGGAGTCTGTGCTTTTGTGACTCCCCTGCAGATCGGTCCCAAGTGGAAGGACGTGGTTTCTCGCTGCATCAAGGGCCACTACCAGCCTCTGCTGCTGCTGTACGCCGACCCACGGGGGACGCCGGTATCCGTGCAGGACCTCCCCTCACGCTTCGACCTCCACCACCTCAACAAGGCCTGTTACGACAGCGAAGACTCGGGTAACTACAACACAGCTAGGAGTCGTAGTAGTAGCACAACAGCAAACATTCAGGTAACTAAACCAGAAACAGTAGTGCTTGTAATAGTCGTAGTAGTACTATGACAGACAAGACTGAGGTAACTAAAAGAAAGCTAAGAGTTAGTTAGACGTAGTTGTCGTTGTGGCTGTTGTGGTTGTAGCAGTAGTTGTAGTACTTGTAGCAGCAGTTATGCTTAGGTGAGTCTGATATGATGTGAATCTGTGTGTGTGTGTGTGTGTGTGTGTGTGTGTGTGTTGTGTGTGTATGTATGTGTGTGTGTGTGTGTGTGTGTGTGTGTGTGTGTGTACATGACCACATGTACATCACCACTGACGCCCCTACTTGTGTACTAACCCCACCCCCTCCACCCCTCCGGCCAGGCCGCGAGCAGTCAATCTCCAGCGACACTCGCACCGATTCGTCGACGGAGAGCTACTCGTACCGACAGCCCTCCCACTCACACCATGAGTCCCTGGCCAGTCACTACTCCTCTGACTCCCAGGGAACCGTCATCTGCACTGAGCGCCCAGAAGGACCCCTGCATGCCTCGCTCTGCAGCCTGGATACCATAGGTGGGTCGCAGTGGGGGTAGCCCAAGTTATCTGGGTAGAGTGTAGGAGGCAAGAAAGTCTTCCATTGAACAGTATCAAGGTGAAGTATCCAATGAAGAGTTGGCTGAATAGATCTGAAAGTTCATTTGAAACATGGGATTGAGGTATGGATTTATGTGACAAATTTTGTAAGGTAAAGAATACAAAATTAGGTGGACTTTAATTTCATGATGATAATTTTATTCATGGATTTAATTTACCATTGATTCATGTATAAAATGTGAAATAATTTAATTGTTTGACATCTTTAAACTTCTTGTTTTGTCTGACCAATAGTCCAAAACCCAAAGATATTCAGTTTATAGTCATATAAAACAGAGCAAAGGCAAATCCCCATAAACCCTGGAACCAGTGGTTAATCAGTTATCAGTTGTTCCACTCCAATTGACAAATGTGTATAATTATATTTGAATACATTTATTCAGTGTCTTTTATGGGAATTAAAATGTAAGAAGCTTCAGGTTGCGCACGTTCTGGGCTACTGTAGAAAAGTGGTGGTTAGACATGGTGGACTGCATAGATGATGACCCACTCCCTGTGTAGATATAACGGCTCATTGCAAAGTAACAAAAACATATTTTACATACATACATACATACATATATACATTGTTTATTTTCAGGTAATTACACACTAATGAAAACAACCATAAGAATAATATATTGCATTACTGTCAATAAATCCTCCTAAATGTTACACACTGGACCTTTTTTAACATTTTAATCTTTAAGAAACAAATGGTAAATCTTATTGTCCAGGGATGTGTATTTTTATAGTAAATCAAAAGAACTCTAGACTATACTACCTTTTTGAAGTAGCTTTAAATGCTTCAGATTATCAAGTGATTAATGTTACTACTTAAAGTGTATTTCCTGTAAATACAAATCTAAAACTTAGTCATATATTAGATTAATTTACAGAATATTCATCTGCAAGTATTTTGATAATTAATTAATTATTTCTTTTTCTTTCTTTTCAAGCATAAATGTCAAACAATATCTTTCAAATTGCAAAAATATCTCAAGGGGTTTGGACAGTTGTTCAGACCAACAAGCAGTTTGAAGACGTCATATTGGGCATTTTTAATTTTGAATGAAATTATTAATTGATAATAATATAATAAGCAGATTTATTGATTTGATTATGGAAATAATCATTATTTCCTGTGCTAAACTGCCAGCGTGTTGGCGTAACATTAGGAGGATCCAGACTAGATTCTAGGTACTTTGGTGAGGTTTAGATTCAAGGCTGGAAAAGACTAAAAGGGCCATAAATGTCTTAAATAAAATAATCATGCATTTCTGAACAAACAGAATTGGAAATACAGCCCTGTCAAAGTCAGCAGCTTCATAATGTTTATGATGTGAATGAAAGCAGCCATGGACAATCAGCTGTTGTCTGGCATATTGGTAACCAATCACAGCAAGGTTTGCTGAGTCACCTCTCTGATAACATACCATTCATTTTAATTTATTCATTTACATTTATCTTTATTATGAGAAAAAGAAAAAACTATTTAAAAAGTCTGGGGTTTTTTGAAGGAAAATCTCAATTTTATACTTTATGACAAAGTGAAGGAGCAAACATGAAGAGATTTGACCCTGTATGACCCTGCTGTGCAGCAAATCACACTCTGCCATCCGTCTTATTTTTTTTTTCATATTGTCGTGTTGCATGATGTGGTGACCATGCTGTAAACATCCGTTGCCATGCTTCTTGTGCTAAGGCCACGTGACGGACAGTGAGCAGCACCAGTCTCTGAGGAAGGGAGGCGGGGATAGGAGGCGGAGCTCTAGCCGCCACCGGCGATCTAAACTCGACAACGAAGCCTCGTCGGCTGGTTACCACAGCGAGGGTAGGCGTGGTTTGATCCCCTCAAGGGCTGGGGTATTTGGGGCGCAGGGGGCAAATTACAGGGCAGAAAGGACAAGTGACATTATCATCACCCAGTTCTCTCTCTCTGTGACACATTGAACAAAACTCAGTCCATACTGGATTTTTCCTGTTGATTGTTGATAAAAATATATCTGCTGATATTTATTTTTTAAAGATCCCCTCCAGTCATGTATTAAGACATATATCCAAATACTCTGCTTGGAACAATAATGTGTGTCTGATATGTTTTTCACACAAAAAAAATCCTTCTACCTCATTAAAACTTCCAAAATCTCTGAATATGCAAATGTTCATTTCTAAAGTTTTCCTGCTGGACACAAGATGTCTCCTCCTTCACTGTAAAGTCCATTCTCAGTGGATGTGCACTGGTGGCTTCAAGTTTCTACATCACACTGTACAAGTTGATACTGGATCCGGACTGACTTCCTAACTATTTGTGATGTCACAAATCCTGCTGGTAGGCCCCGCCCCTTAAAATCAGATGTTCAGTGAGCACAGAGAAACTTTCCACTTTCAGCAGATGAATGTGAAAACATCCTTCTAGAGTCAAACTCTGCTCAGACAGCATTCAAACAGCACACTGTAGGGACAGGAACAAACACTGATTTCTGACTGGAGGGGAGCTTTAAAATAAACAGCACTGACAAAGAAACAAGTGGCTAAACTTTTCAAAAATGTAACACTAACAACAAACATAAAAGTAAATTTTAAGCCTTAGCTTGTGGCGAATCAACACATGGCTCATTTGAATATTAAAATTAGCCATGTGTTGATAGGTCACAACACGAAAATGTAACCAATGAAATTACTTATTTTGACACACATTTTAAGCCAATAAGTATTAAACTAACAAGGTAATGTGTCAAAAGGCGGACTGTTTTTGTTATTTTCTCAAAAGGAGGACAAATGAGTGTCCGGCTGCAGGACAGGGCATTTAAATGCGGACTGTAACAGGTTACATATTAATTTACATTTATTTTTTAGTTACAGACAAATTAGTTTAATACTCATTTGAATACACTGATTGTATCTAGTGCGCACTAGATAGTACTAGATAGTATCTAGTGCGCACTAGATAGTATCTAGTGAGCATTAGAAACGTTTTATTTTTTTTTTTTTTTCCCATGTCCCTTTAGGGGCTCCGTAAATTTCTAATAAAGTTTAATATTTAAAACTAACAGCTACAAACAAAAACACAAATACGCAAATATTTTTAATTTGAAATATGGAAACTAAGTAAAACATATAAAGATATATTAGATAAAAAGTTTAATAGGCTGCCTATTACACTTTTTATCTAATATATCTGTCTAATGTTGACTTAAACAAAATAATAAATACATTTGATCCTGACTTGATTTGATTTATTGTTATTTGTTGTGGCCAACAGTGTTTTAAAGCGGTTGAGCTGTTGTTGTTTTCATTTTTTTAGTTTTCTCATATTAACTCCTTCATTCATTTCTGCTGTCACACTAATGTAGGCATTGCAACGATATGAACATTTCATTTCACAATTATCCTTGGCAAAATATTGTGATTCATGATATTATCAAGATAATCACCAAAATAAATTTGCGCTAAAACATACTCGAATCACATTACATTTTCTAAAGAAACAAATATTTTTTATTGCATCACAAATCTCATCCCATATCCAACCGAGCTCACAGCCGTGGTGACAGGCTTTAAGGTTTTGGAATGAAGGGGCAGGATATTTAGGATTATGCTGATTTATGAAAATTCACCTTGGTAAACGTATCCATCTCTTTTCTGATATAGTGTAATATAATATCATATATTGCCCCATTACTACTATTTTACTCCAGTAATCTTTTACTTTTCTCTCATTCTCTTTCTTTCACCTTTTTATCTTTACACTCCCAATTTCCTCCTCCTTTTCTCCTCCTCTCTTTTTCTGTTTTCTCTTTCTGTCTCCCCCTACCCCTACAGGAGAGACGTTAAAGGAGCAGCAGGTTCCTCGTCACCTCCCCAAACCTTCCTCCTCCTTCTCATCCTCAACCAGTCGCCTCCGAGACTTCAAGGAGACCATGAGCAACATCATCCACAACCGACCCCTCTCCTCTTCTTCCTCCTCCTCTTTGCCGGCTGCCGTCCTCTCTGAAATCACCTCCTCCACCAACAACCACCACCACCCTACCAACACCACCGCTCCCTGCTCCTCCTCCAATAAACTGCATGACTGGGAGGCCGACAGCACCAGCAGCGAGTCCAAGTCCAGCTGCTCGGGGGGAGCAGGTTCAGGGAGGTACCGGCCAGCATGGAGGCCACGAAGAGAGGCGCTCAACATCGACAGCATCTTCAACCGTGAAAGGCGAAGACAGGCGGGTTACAGTCCGCTCGGAGCTTCCCTCCCCGACGACTGTAGCGTTCTGGCCTCTGAGGGAGCGGACGCCTCCCTCCCAGCACAGGAAGAGGTCAAGTCTGTCAGGCCGGGCTCCTCCTGGACTCTGCCCACCACCTCCAGCAGCCACAGAGGATTTGGAGTTGGACCGGGAGGTGGAAGGGGAAGTGCAGGAGGTGCAGAACTGCCTCCTCCGCCTCCCCCTCCTCCCAGACTGATTCAGAGGATGGAGAGTGGATACGAGAGCAGCGAGAGGAACAGCAGCAGCCCGGTCAGCCTGGACCTGAACCTGGGAGACAGGTTAGCAGACAGAATGTCCTGATCGGGTTCTTCTTCTATAGTATTTATGATTTAAATATTAACAGAAATTTAATTTGCAACAATTCAATATGTTTCAGTAAATACTTTAAGTCATTTGTTAATGTTTGTCCATAGTTTTTTCCACTTTTTTATATGAAAATAAACTGAATACCTTGGTGTTTTGGACTGTTGGTTAGACAACTATTTAAATCAACGAATCAGTGTTAATTCTGTTGACTAATAATTTGTCATAGTTTTTTAATCAATAAAATTCTTTCACTTTCACTGACAAAAACTAGATGATACCTATTGAGAATCTATTAAGAGGTCCAATCAGTATGAATCTCTGTGTGGTAGGGAGGTTATGCAACATTATTATATCAGTTTACCGTCCTGTTATCTCTACGACTACCTAATGAGTTTGGAAATTCTAGAGAAACATTTAAGTAATGCGTTACACTTTAACTAAACAACTAGATTTTGCAATAAATTTACTGTAGATTAAGTTGACTAAAACTATACTAACAATTCAGATGACTTAAACAAAATCAAAATTTTCTGTCAAAATGAATCCTGCAACAAATTCATTGATAACTGAAGTAATTGCTGGTTGCAATTATAGTTATTTACAGCTGCGTCCATCTCATACACACAGGTGGTCATGTCCTCATACAGTCATACAGTCATACAATCACGCCCACATAGCTCTGATTGGCTCAGACCAGAATCCCACAAAGTGTATCCTGTATTGCAGCCTCTCTGTGACATTAAGTGAAGCGTTCGTGCTGCGTCTACCCGTATGGATCCTGTGTTTTAGCTCAGGACGTCAGGCTGAAGGTGAACTGTGACTGAAGCCTGATGACAAATATTCTTTCTTTTCTCTTAAGGGAATGTGTTGTGAAGAAGACTTCATCCTCTTCCTCGTCCTCAGGACCGTCATGGAGGAACATTCGGTCGAAGAGCAGTGGAGCTTTGCTGCAGGACCTCAGCTCATCCAATAGGGGGAGCCTCGGTGTGTATGGGTGTGGGTGTGGGTGGGCGTGTACCAGAGTTGCAGCGGTATATCCGAAACCGTGGTATGAAAATTGACCGTTATCATACTCTGTACATTTGGAGCCACCCTAAATGACCACTGCGACAGTACTTCGACAGTCCTACGCCAGCCACCAGCTGTCATCATGACTTTGTGTGTGTATGTGTGTTGTAGCGCCCCCTGCAGGCCGCAGCGAGCTGGACGAGCTGCAGGAGGAGGTGCAGAGGAGAGCAAGGGAGGAGGAGCAGCAGCGACGACAGGAGAAGGAGAGGGAGGCGGCGCTTGGGTTTAATCCCCGACCAAGCAAGTACTTGGACCTTGACCAACTGCAGATCCAGGGTACATGTGCACGCAAACACACACGTCATACTTTGTTATATTTTCGTATTAATGTTCTCTTGGAAGAGAACAGGCCTAGAATTAAGTCATTTTTTGGGCAAGGCCACTTTGGCCTTCAATAAATACAAATGTATTGAGGCATCACAGCCAAAACTACTCAACGGTATATAAAAAAACCTGGACAGTCTGATGACTAAATGTCAGCTAAACCACTTTTGAACCAGACGGTGGTACAACCTCCTCAACTGCCGTCAACTGTGAATGACTCTTCAGCTGACAGCGTGGCAAAAGAGACACTGCGTAGGGTGCTGACATTTTATAACTGAACTGACACACACTTTTACTTTCTCTGTGATGAAATCTGATGTTTTCACATCACACATGACGAAGAAAGGCTCAGGTAGCCTCGTTTTTAACCGCAGGAATTATATTACATTACATAACTATACTTATTTAGTAGAGTTTAGTACGGAGCCCCTAAAGGGACATGGGGAAAAAAAAGAAAAAAAATTAAATGTTTCTCATACTCACTAGAAACCTTAGGTTAACCACAGGCTGTGCTTCCTGTGCGTATGCCTCTAGGCTTATTAACTGCGGTCAAGCCAGCCGTTACTCCGATCTCCATGGTCAAATCAGCCGCACAATTTAGAGTGTTATATATATATATATATATATATTAGTGTTATATTCTCAGTATTATGGTAATTGCAGAGAAACAGCGTATTCACTTCTGGTTTTCAAAATAAAGGTATTAAGAACAGTAAGCTATAATTCGGACCTACATTTAAAATAAAATATGTTACATTAAAGTGTTTCATGCGACCATGATGAATAAAAAACATACTTAATATCAAGCATTTTTACTGCACCAATGTGGAGAAATTCAACAATAAAAGTCCATATTTGTACAACCAACAACCGACGTTAGCTAACGTTACGTTCTCTGTCGCTGAGAGCTTGATTGACAGCCTGGTGGTAGCAAACGTTTAATTATTTTTTTTTCTTTCCCATGTCCCTTTAGGGGCTCCGTAGTTTAGTGTGCGGCTGAACGGAGAAAAAAAATAAGTGAATTGTCTAATCTTTGTATTGAACAGCCAAATCTGCTAAAATTTCCTATTAGCTTAGTAAGGTTCAGAGTGCACAGTGGGGTTGGTATTAGTACAGTTCATCTTCTACTTCTTCCACCTTTGGTTAGCACACCTACAGCGTTAACTGCACCTGTGTGTTACCAGCCGAGCCTTCCCCTTTAAGGAAGGTGGGCTTGTGGGTAACCTGTGTGTGTGTGTGTGTGTGTGTGTGTGTGTGTGTGTGTGTGACGTGTTAGTGATCACATTTTCTCTCTTGACGCGTGCTTCCAGCTCTTCAGCTCTAAACGTATTATTATAATGTACGTAAACCTCCAGTTTAATTTGAATTGTCATAAGCCTGACTCATAGGTGCTAACTGGTTAGCGTTAGCTTGTCACAGTCTGCTGTGTGAAGAGACACTGGGGAACATGAGTTTGTTCGTTTGCTGCCTTAGATGAAGTTTCAAATTAGGGAATCCACAACTTTCCTTTAAGGCTTCCAAACAGGGCATGCAAAACTGGCCATGTGGGCAGTTCATTTTAGAACGGGCATTAGAGCACTGGCCGTTTGGCCGTGGTATAATTCCTGCCCTGGTGTGTGCGTGTGTGGTCAGCATGTGTGTGTTGTGTTGGACAACAGGAATGTTCCTCATTGAGCAGCTGAAAGGGCCCGACTCAGCCGACACACAAAAGACAGAATGACCTATGCAGTAATAAAGCTACTGTGTGTGTATGTGTGCGTTCCCAGCTGCTGGCTGCTCTTCACTTTATAGCTGTATAATGTTGTTTGTTGTGGAGGTTTTGCAGAGGGAGTGATGCAGTTGTCGTAACAAGGCGATGATGTACATTTAAGTAGTGAGTGAGTAGATTTTCTAAGATTTTAAGCTGATTGTGAGTAGAACCTCTATTTCTGTTTTGCTTTCCGGCTCTGTCCATCAACACAGTTCTCCTAAGGTCCACTAGAACAGCAGCCCTGCTCCAGTAAAGCTCCAAAATGTGTGGTGAAGAAAGCCTGAATACATTCAATTTGGATTTATAATGGCAGGTAGTGGTGCTGAGCAGAAAGCACATTGTTCTGAATGCGGCGAAATCCTGTCAAATGAGGTCCAAAGACACTTCAACACAAAGCAGCCAGTCTGTGTTGGGGGGGGGTCTTCAGATACAACAGAGTTGTCACAACATTGACAACTCAGTCAAAATCAGCCGAATGTGGTATGACAAATATTTACAATACATATTTTTATTTTATTCTTTTATTTTTTTAGTAAGTAATTTTTTGGGCCTTTTCATGCCTTTATTGGATAGAGACAGCTGAAGATTGACAGGAAAGGTGGGTAGAGAGAGAGGGGCCACTGCAGCAACTCCGTATATGGGTCACCAGCTCTACCGACTGAGCTAACCAGGCACCCATGTATTTTTTATATTTTTCTCATTTATTTGGTGAGGTGGTCCTGAACGGGAGTGATCAAAAGCACTGAATCAGAGAAATTAAACGTTATTTTCTGCACAACCCTGCAGAAGGTGCACAGATTTTGTGCTGAAGCTGCACTGTCTGCTGTGTGCAGCTCAGCCCCGCCCTCACTCAAACAGACACACAGCTGCAGCTCTTTATACGTTCATAGTCTGCATAGACCACCACACTTTGTTTTAGCACTGTGTGAGAATTCAGTAGAAAGAATCTACTCACTATGTTTGTAATGAGTCCTGACCTCAGACCCTGTGCGCTGCCTAAAAGTTGACGTCCAGAAACACAGCAACATAAGAAAATATTGGCAGGGTCTCTGCAGATACAGACACCTAGACACACTACCAGTTTCAGGGTTTTGTTTTTTAGAAAATTCCTACGTAGTATGTCTTTAAGTTACACAAGGTTGAGAACCCCTGGACTAAAAGCTGCTCCAAGAACACACTGAATGTATTGAAGTGAATGGGGAAAACCCTCAACTTTTCTCTACAAATACAAGTAATTGAGGTCTTTACAGATGTTCATCTCTCAGTAGATAATATTGAAAATTTCTCCTGATGTCCATCTGAGAGTAGATTATTGTTCCATTGTGAAAATATAAAGGAGCATGTTTCTCTCACACTGACTCCTGCTCCGGTGCTGCAGAATCATTAAGTGTTTGTGTGTCTCGATCCTGCAGGTAAAGGTGACAGCTTTGAGCGATGCGTGTCAGAGGCGGAGCTTCTGCTGGACCAGTCTGTGCGTCTGGAGCAGGCGGGCGAGGTCGCTGCTGCACTGTCAGCGGTCAACGAAGCAGTCTGTAAGCTCCTCCTACTCCCCCTGACCGCCTCCTCCACTTTACACCCACATTGCCTGCCTGACACTCACACACACTCACTCGCTCACATCACACACACACACACACACACACACACACACATGCATTCAGTATGTCATACTTACCAAATGAACACTGAATGAGGTCACCACACCCCGCCCACCATCCTTCTGCTTGGTTGCTATTGGCAACCAGAGGCAGCACAGTGGCCTGCTGATAACTGTTCCACATCAACCACTGAGGTCCTAACATGTTTGTGTGTTGCTGAAGATTGTTCACACACACACACACACACACACACACTCACTCTGAACATTGAGACTCCCCACATCTCCCTCTCACATTTCTTTTGATCTGTCAGTCATACTTAAACTCACACACACACACACACACACACACACACACACACACACACACACTGTCTCTCTCTCTCTCTCTCTCACTGCCTCGTTCAGCTTCCACCAGACTGTCATCACTGCAGCAGTCTTTCATCCACAAAAACCTGACAGCTGATTAAAAATGGACAAAGAAACACAAAACAGAGAGATTAAAGAAAAGTGTCAAATATCAAAATTTAAGGAAACAAAACATCAAGACGAGAAGACGGCCGCTGAATCGAAGGATTTTGAGGATCTTTAAACCTTGTCTCCTCCAAATGAAAGCCCATCAGTGCAGTGTCACTTTCCAGTAGCTTCTCTTTAATTTTGATGCAGGACTGTACTTTAAAGGTTCCAGTTTATTTATTGGGTCTTATTTGGATAGTTTAGTCAATCATTTCTATCAATCAACATCTTTAAAAAGAAGTTCAGTGAGCACTCACAGAATTGCACAGGTTGAAAACAAACCGCCACCTGCGCAGCGTGAAGTGGATGTGAATGTCGGATTGTTTCGGAAAGTCACAGAAAAAGGCCTCCACATTGCAGACATACTTACCAACCCCTGTGGTGACATCATCTTTGGCTTGCACACCATTGGGCTGGGTGACACAGCACCAAGCGTTTAACCTTGTTAATAGTTTAATTCAAGCATCGTCTTATCGGCCTGTCATATCGGAAGAAATTGCTGATGTTTAATTATTAAGCTTTTATTGGCCGATAACAGTGACGTGCCGGTATCATCGTGTGTGCTTAAACTACAGTATGTACGGTAGGTCAAAGTTGAAGCAGAAGCAGGAAGTGAGTCTGTGAACTTACAACAGATTCATACTTTTATCGTTAATTTTCTCTTCCAAATGTGTGGAACCTGTCAGTTTGTTTGCTGATAGGGAGATATCACATATGTGTTCACAGCTCAGATATGGACTTGTACAATGTTAGTACTTTGTTAGTATCAATCAATCAATCAATCAATTCAATTTATTGTCCTCTAAGGGGGAAATTCATGTCCACATCACTGCACCTGCAGGCAACACCATACACTCAGCAAAGAAACACGCTATCCACAATTAACAAATCTACAGAAAAAAAACAAACAAACAATTAAATGAATAATATATGACAGGTTACACACTCAGCGCGCCCCTTTGTTTAAAGCAGCAGTAGCTGCAGGGATCAGGCTTTTTCCATAGCGAACTTTCTTGCACCTCAGTGTTCGATACTTCTGTCCAGAAGGCAGTGGGGTGAGATATTGATTGAGTGGGTGTGTAATGTCCAGTTCTATATTGGTTGCAATACGTGAGATGGCCCTGTTGTTTAGTCCTGTGAGATTGGGTGTGGGGAGTCTGATTATCTGGGCCGCTGTGTTGGTGATGCGTGTGAATTTTGTCCGGTTGGTGACAGTTAGCATGTTGTAGAAACAGGAGGAGCAGTATATGAGGATGGGCTGGATGATACTTTGATACAGTAGTAGGAGAAGATGGGGGAATTATGAGGATGATGGACAACACTAATAAATAAGACCCATGCTGTACTGAAGTGGAACCCTTTAACCTGACAGTTGGCTTTGAGTTAGTTTGGCCCGACATTTTTGGCTGTAATTTTGTTAATTTAACGTTCTGTCTGAATATAATTTCACCATTTCATCACTGAGAGCCAAAGCTGAGTTATTGATCTTTTAATACTGTTATTTCTCATGCCTTCCATTCCCATAAAACTCACACAGACACACATACACTCACACACGGTCACATCACCATCATGTCAGCAATCTGATTTTCTATCAGGTGTATATTTGCTTTTTAAGATTTTTGCATGAAATCATCATAACAGATTATTTTCTGCATCTTCCTTTTCTTTTCTTTTCCTTATTTATTCTTTCCTCTGTTTTTTTTTTCTTTCTGTTGTGTATTTTCTGTTGGCATGTGACCTGGCTGCAGCCAAACTGCAGCTGGTGGCGTCTGAGGGCGGAGCTAGTAGTCACAGCCGGCTGCAGCGCTGCATGAGGAGAGCCCGCAGCCTGCAGCAACGCATGCAACTGCAGCAGCCGCAGGATTCAGAGGCAGGCAGACAGCAACCGCAGCAACCAGAGCAACAACAAGAGGAGGGGCAGCAGCTCCAGGAACAGCCCAGGTACCGCCTGTAGTCTGCTCAGCCAATCAGAAGTCCTGTAGCATTAGCACTTAACGTCATGTGTATACAGTATTTCAGCTGTGAAGGCTTCAAATACATTCTGTCTCTATTTTAGACATTTTTGACAAACTGGCAAAGCTGCCAAATGATTCTCATTTAACATTTTAGAACTCACTTTCTTTAAAAAAGTCAGATAAGAAAATGGATATTAATCTCATGTCTGTGTGTATCCATCCATCCAGTACTCCTGCACAGTGGCTCCAACCATAGTGCAGGTTTCCCAAGTTTTGATTCTGGTCTCAACATGGACTTGAAGTCCACAGCCTTGTTTAGACCTGTTATTAACACGTGTCTTGGATGATCCCATCACAAGTGGACAGCTCAGGTGGGAATGCACCCGAGAGGCATTGAGGATGCCTCGAGATATGATTGGTCAGACATTTGTAGGTGGTCTGGGCCGCATGTGACCACATTCTTTTAGCAGTGTGTACGCAATGTGCCTCACTGGAGGACCTCCTACTCAACTGATGTTCTTTAAGTACTCAGGAAACACACTCTGATTTCCATTTGGTTCACGGTAATGCAAATGACATGTTTGGGCTCTATTATATGCCACAATAGGCAGCAGACGTTTGAGAACACACTGTTTGAACTGATTTCACCATTGAGCTAGTAACAGCAAAATCCCCAGATTCCCTGAAAGAAATCACACAATTTTGAGAGTTTTTGAGTGAAGAGAGAACGCTGTCTACGACTAGATCTTAATTCATAATTATTTAAAATTTATAATTATTTTTTCTTTGCAAATGTTATACATTAATTTATTTCTTTATGATGAAAAAATTGTGTCTGTTTGTCCCAGCATGTTCACTTGAATTCTGCAGTTGAGACACTTCATGGTCCGAGCACCCACTTTTACTCTCTTTGACTCTGGCCTTCATGCTTTTTTTGTCATCTGTGATGTGAAACCATCATATTTTCCACACATTCAAGTAAAAGTGTGTTCTGTTCATTTAGTAGTGTATATATAAAATCCCACAGTGCAGGTAAAACTGAAAAGAACAAATAGTCAAGTCTTCATACTGAGCAGCCAACTGGGAAGTAAACAAAATTATGTGTAGGTTACAGTCCTATAGTGTTGATTTGCATATAGAGAAGGAACTCGAGACACATGTGGAGACTCATTTTAATGCCAGGTGGATCTGACTGGCAGCAGGGTTGTATGTTAGGCTGCACCATTTACAGCTACAAGTAAGGAAAGTGTAAAGGAGTGAGCGAGAGCTGAGGTGGAAGATGACTCACAGGGCAGGGACTGACCGGGTTTTGTTCTGGATGTCTGCACAGGGCTTGAGGAAGCTGCAAACAGTAACTGCACCGACTGTTGTTTAACAAGAAACAGTTCAGCCAGTCACGATGAGCAATCAAGAGGTTAGGTGTTTGTCATTTTGATGTTAAAACTCTGCTGTGGTCAATAAAAAACAGACAGCAACCTGCAAATTCAGCTGAACGATATCAGTAAAGATGCCTTTGCTGTGTAACATACAGTCAACCCACGATTCAACACAATTCACAATAGTGGGTTCACAATATGATTTTCCCACAATTTATTTTACAGAATGAGATTGAGAAATTCAGCCTTAATTTCAGAAATCTACAAAATAAACAATGTATGTTTCATCTCTTTGTAAAAGTGAAACTAAAAGTATAACCCGTCAATTATGGAAAAATCTTTGCATAAAAAAGAAAATATCTCTTGCCATGTTTTATCTTCTTACATTGAGGCCAAAAAGCTCCACAACCCCAATTTTGAACAGGGTGGTGAATCCTCAGTTTCATGTCTTTGCACCTTGGTACAACCACTGACGCAGGAGATGTAGGATGTCGGACAAGCAAAATCAAAAGTAGATAGCAAACGATTCATTTTTCATCCAGCCAATTTGAATCTTAACATATTTTTAACCTAATTTAGCTGTCCTGCGATATATTATTACTTAGTACTTTCCTAAAATGTGTGTTTTCAAAAGTAGGTTACTGAGTCTTCCTTCTCTATCATTATGTCAACTCCACATGGTATCTCTGCAGCTCCAACATGGACTCTGGTAGCTACATGCATAGCCACTAAAGCAACACTGTAACCTTCTCTCACAACTATAAACTATGTCTCGACCAGTGTGTGAGAGAGAGAGAAAGAGAGAGAGAGAGAGAGAGAGAGAGAATTGGCAATGGCAATCTAGCAGGACCATGGCAGGAGGCTCCACCAGGATCGATAAGAACATGCGAGACGAGAAAGCACAAGAACTCCGGGGAAGAAGTGAAGTTAGTAACATGCATTAATGGGACATGAATGAGTGCAGAAAGAGAGAGGAAGGGAGGAGCTCAGTGCACCATGGGAAATCCCCCGATAGTCTAGGCCTATAGCAGCATAACTAAGGGATGGTTCAGGACTCACCTGATCCAGCCCTAACTATAAGCTTTATCAAAGAGGAATGTCTTAAGCCTACTCTTGAATGTGGAGAGGGTGTCTGCCTCCCAAACCACAACTGGAAGCTGGTTCCACAGGAGAGGAGCTTGGTAACTGAAGGCTCTGGCTCCTGTTCTACTTTTAGAGACTATAGGAACCACAAGTAGCCCAGCATTCAGAGAACGTAGTGTTCTAGAGGGGTAATAGGGTACTATGAGCTCTTTAAGATATGAAGGGGCCTGACTTTCAAATAGTGACTGTAACGAACTCCGCTGTCTGTACGGTGCGAGAGGGTGGGAGTAGGTTGCAGCAGTTGTCGTGACAACAGGCTAATTCAGTGGATGAACCATGATGAGAGGAAACAACCTCTGAAACACACACACACACACACACACACACACACACACACACACACACACACACACACACACACACACACACACACACACACACACAACCAGCCCTGTGTTTAGCCGGAGCTCTCGCATGACACCATCTGTTCCAAACATACTGCAGGCCCACACACACACAGCTAACCTGCCTCTCTCTCTTTCTGCAGTGAAAAGCCTCTCTCGCTCCAAATACTTCTGACGGGGAAGCAGGGCAACCAATCAGCTGCCAGCCAGGACCAGCAGGCCCCACCTCTCTCTCCCCACCTTGTTAAGCCCCTCCCTCCCAAAACAAACTCAGTGTCTGACCCCGCCTCCAGCGCCGCAGCTCCTATGGGTTCATCCAGAGAGGACCACAATACCGCGGGGCCCCTGCTCTCGCTTCGGGAAACCCCTCTCTAACACCAGGTCCCTTCCTGCCCTGTGTGTGGACACCTGGGATCAGAGCCCCCTGGAAGACTTGGTTTCACCCCCTCCACCTGAGGAGGTAGACCATCCCGCCCAGTGGACTAGAACAACACCCCCTGTCTCCATCGCAGCACAGGCCCCGCCCCCACCCAGGCCGTATTCCCAGACTCCTTCACCTGTTGGCACCAACGATAGGTGTCATCTGATGATGGAGGAGGAGCAATTTTACACCAGACACCCACAGACCACGCCCCCTATATCTAACCCCACCTCCAGACTAGCCCCATCCCCTTCTGGCTACCCGACCAGGAACTGGTCCTGCTTACACCTGGACCAACCTGATCTTGTTGATTCTTCCATTGACCCACCAATCAAATCGCCGCTTTACTCACCCCCAGACTCCACATCCAGCACCCCCCCACCTCCTGTGAGCCGACCAGTTCAAACCTCCTCCCCGCCCCCCAGCCAGGACTACAGAACGGCCCTCCCTGTGGAGCGTTGGGCGGAAAATGTCAACAGATACTACGGCTCCCAGAATGCAACAGGAGGAGGGGCAGCAGCAGTGCCTGATGAGGAGATTTCGGAGCTGGACTCGCTATACCAAGCCAGTCTGCTGGCTCCCAGCATGCACCGGGGCAGCCGTGGAGTCAGTCCTCAGCCAACCAGCAACAAACCAGGTAGGACCTGCAGCAGCTCAGGGGTCCAGACCTCCAAAAATGGATGAACTAAGAAAGTCCTCCAGCCTATCACAACACATGACTGCTCTCCAGCACTAATTCCATCTCTGATTAACTGCAGATTATTATTTAAGATAGAAAGTTAAAATAAATCTGTTGTTTAAATCTGTGTTTCTGGATTTACACGTTACACAACAGCAAACACTAATTAGAGCTGAAATGTAACTACTGTTACTACTGCATCTACTGTTCATAATATTATGTGTGTGTGTGTGTGTGTGTGTGTGTGTGTGTGTGTGTGTGTGTGTGTGTGTGTGTGTGTGTGTGTGTGTGTGTGTGTGTGTCTCTGTCGGTGTAGGTGGGTGTGAGGAGAATGCTGTCAGGATCTGGACGGTCCAAAACACCAACGGCTGAGATAGAGAGATATGCCTACAGAACGCCGGTCACACCACTTCATAAGGTGTGTGTGTGTGTGTGTGTGTTGTGTGTGTGTGTGTGTGTGTGTGTGTGTGTGTGTGTGTGTGTGTGTGTGTGTGGATAATTATTTTACACTTGTTCAGTGTGATCATTTCCTAAAGCTGTTTCACAGCTGTCAAACTGCTACATGATCACAGTTCCTGTTGTTAATGTCTCAGCACACTCACTGTGGTCTACGTGTGACTTGAGTTTAAATAACATCTGAAGAAGTCTGAGGTAAATATTCTCAACATGTACTGTTAAATAACTTATTAGAGCAGAGAAACTACCCCCACATAGCTTTTGGTTGCTCTACAGATGTGGTGATTTAATGTCCTATTTTCTGCTCTGCTTCTTTTAGTTAACTTTTTGTAAAAAAAAAAACTGATACTCTTAACTTTCTGCATGTAGTTCACAATAAATGCATTTGGGGTTTTTATTTCCAGCATTTGTTTGATTATGATTCTGCTGGCATTTCTTAAACATTTTTAGAGATGGATGTAAAAAACTTTTGAACCTTTGATACCAGGAGGGAAACAAGTATCTGGAATGTCTGGAGTATGTAGTTACACTGAAAAAGCCTGAGGGTGGACGGGTGCTACAGTTTTCTGAAGTTTCTGAAAATGTTGTCTCATGTTGACGTCCGTGCAGCCGCCGTCAGGTGAAGACGAGAGCTACACCGCAGAAAACCTGCGACGCATCACCCGCAGCCTGAGTGGAACAGTCATCGGGTCTCGACCCCAAAACCTCGGCCCCTCCCGTAGCTGTGTAAGTTACACACACCTACACACCTACACACCTACACACCTACACACATACACACATACACACCTACACACATACACACCAACCTACACACATACACACCTACACACACACACACACACACACACACACACACACACACACATTACAAAAACACACAGTAATCTTGATCCAGCAGCTGGGAAACACACCAGCTGTGTGTATGTTTATGTGATCACTAGTCCCCATCATCACCATCATTATCATCATCATCATCGCCCTCCAGTATTTGTTGTATTTAACACTGTGCTGCCACGTTGTGTTTGTGTGATGTAACTGCAGCCTGGATTAGTTTCTGCTCCTCATCCAGATGGACAGCTCTTCTCTAGTTCTCCGGCTCTGATAATTGTATGTACAGAACAACAATGACAACAACACACCTCACACCTAAAATACTTAACCTTGCACTTACAGGATTTATAGGACTCAGTGTATTAAAGGCTGATTCTGTTCTGTGGGGGTCCACTAGAGAAAAAGGTTGGGAACCACCCCCTTCAAGCCTTTTTAACCTCTCTTTGCTTTTTAAATGAGGAACACCTGATGACTTTTTATGTGTTACTGCTAAAATGGTATGAAAATAAAAATGTAGCATCGTTCTGTAAAACTGATTTGGAGTGTTGTACATGGCATGTACATTTATAACAGCATCTCTTCTGAGTGAAAGCCTGTTAAAACTCTTCTGTTATGTGAAGCAGCTTTCCCCTCCGAGTGCCTCCTCTCTGCTGCCGCTGGCGTTTAGCCATCTTGTATTCATCCCTCAGGAATCGCCTCAGGCCAGCGCATTAAAGATTGATCACTGATTTAGCTCTTCTATTAAGCTTTTAACCTCGGCGCTCACTGCCTGATCTGTACCGACAGCTGAGGTTTGAATCCAGAAATCACCGTCAAATCCTCCCAACTCCACTGTCTGTGGAAGGAATCCTGATGTTTTGGTGTGTTGGAGGGTTGATTGCAGCTGTAACACCTTCTGAAACATTCAAACTCACATGGGTAAAGTTACTAAACCTGCGGTCAGTGATCATCATAAATAATTCTAAATAATAAATAATTGTTTCTTTACTAAAGAAATTACCCTATACCACAATTATCATTTATAGGTCACAAAAATGTTTTCATTTATAAAAATGTACCACAGACATACCAATCATAAACACGCCGGGTCCATGACTACATTATTACAGAGGTTAAAGGACTGCAAAGATTAACAAGAACCAAAAGGATGGATAGACCCTCCACTGCCTTAGAGCTCCAGTTTAAAGTGATTTTCATTATAAACGCAGCAATAATCAATACTTTTATAACAACAACATGAAATAACACTGTGTTGCGTGTCTCTGGTACTGAGTGTTCAGCTGACTGTGCAGCTCCCCTGGGCTTTACTGAGCTTTATAGGGAGTTTCAGCTCATTGTTAATCTGTTCTGCTTCACTCAGCGCTCCTCGTAGTGTCGTTTTCAGAGAAAAAGCTGTAAAAAGCCACTGTACACTACCTGCTCAACAAGCAAACAGCCAACAGAGTGCATAGTGGAGCATTTAGCAAGAGACAGATAGTTGGTGGAGACCAAAAACAGAGCTAGAGAGAGTGAATATTGGACTTGCACTAATCAGGTGACACAAGCACGAATGAATGATGGTGTTGCTCTGTAACTGCTGGATGTGGAAACAAGCAACTGTTAAACATATCAGATTAAAGGGAGATGATTCAGTGAGTCAAGAATCATGAAAATAAAGTTGCATCTTAGAGATACAAAGTTTTCTCAGGAGTTTCGATCTCTTTCTTTAGTTCTATTGGATGTGATCTGTCATCTTTCACAGTTGTCCCTCCATCATGTTAACTTGTTTTCATTTTTTACTCCTCCTATTTTCTGTTTTCTTTCTTCTCTCCATCCTTTTATTTTCTTCTGTCTTCTCTCTCTACTTAATCTCATCTATCATCTCTCGCCTCATCTCCTTCCTCCTGTTTCGTTTGTTTTACTCCTCTGCTCCTCCTCCACCATCTTTATGTATTCTGCCTCCATCATCATCTGTTCTCCTCCTCCTCCTCCTCCTCCTCACCCTGAAGGACCCCTCTGTGTCCAGGCCCCCCCTCAGACACGCCGACCTTCACTCCTCCTCCCTCCTCCGTCGCCCCAGCACCTCCTCTCTGCACCTTCCTTCCTCCACCTCCTTCACTACAGATCCCTCCTACCTCCACCACCTCCAACACCAACACCACCTCCACCTCCAACCCCGACACCACGGCCCCTCAGCTCCTGCACCTCCTCCACAGCACCCCTCCTTGCAGACATCACGGGCCCCGTGCTCAGGCCTCTCATCCTGGGGAAACTCAGGTAACCTGCTGGTCCTCCACCTCCACCAGCACCACCAGCACCACAACAACCAACACATCATAGTTACTGTGGGGCCTCACAGCAGGAAGATCCTTCAGCTTCACAAACAAACAGTTTTCATTTCTTTTATTCAGGAGGTGAAGTTGAAGGTGTAAACTGAAGATTTAAATTTATGGAGGTTATGACCTCTGTATTGTTTTCTGGGACTTTAGAGGTTTTAGCACCTTGAAGGTAAATAGATAAATAAATTCCTGTTTATCCAGATACTTTTCATTCCTGGGAGTGTGGAGAAGGATTTATAGATTATACACAATCAAGGTGATAGATTGTAAACATACTATCTATAATCCTGTCAACCTGATTGTCCATACTGTCATTTTACTATGTTGGTCCATGCCATGGGTCTCCAACCTTTTTTAAGAGTGAGGCAATAGAATAACATAATGGTGTGTATTTTCATATACAGGGTTGAACCAGTTTGATATGGAATTGGGAGTGTGGCAGTATTTTTTTCTCTGGTCGTGGTTTTAAAGCCTGCAAGTTCCCAGAGACAACATGAAGGACTTTGTGTCTTTGGTGGACAGGATTTAGACTCTGAAGGTGCCTCCTGAATCATGGAGGTTTCCCAACTTGAACATAACCTGACTGTACCAGATGGTTTATCAGATGGACTCATCTGGGAAGTCGTTGTTGGAAACTGTTTGGAAAAGGGCAGACTGTCTGTCATGGGGGAACTTCAACCAATCAGATCAATGAACCATATAGTTAAAGTGAGTAGTCAAACTCATAACAAAGCCTGTTGGGAGAAGAGAGAAAAACATCTTTTCCATCGAGAAAAGCCTTCAGTGCTAACAGTCACTTCTCACACACGTTTATTTAGGACATGTGACTGTTATTTGTAGCTGATTGGCTGAGGGGGACTACACTGTCAGTGTATTAAGTTTTGTTTAGAGCTCTTCTGCATTGTGTTCTAATTGTTTTTCCCACTCTTCACTCCCCCCCCAGGACCTGGACCCAGCATCCAGCAGCAGTTTTTGGTTGTGTCTGACGGGCATCAAGCTCTCTCAGGTCAAAGCCTCCACAGCGTCGCGCTGAATTACGGCACTCTGCCCCGGGCTCCTCGCCGAGCCCCGCCTCCCTCCTCCTCCACCACCTCCTCCCTTCCCAGGCCCAGAGCCGGCTCCAGCCCTGCCCTACCACCGGGTCCACAGAGTCTCTACGCCACCCTGTCCCACCCTCGCCGCTCTGCCAACTCCGCTACCACTAACGGGCACTACCGCCAACCATCGCTGCCCAGTAAAGTCAACGGGTCGACCCTCTATGCTCCACACCACTTCCGGGTGTCAGGGGAGGGGCCCCCCCAGCCGCTCCGCCTGGATGTGCCCCCTGAGAGCGACTGGCGGCGTGACTCCGACTACAGGACTCTCCAACCCAGCTCCTCCCGGGACCCCCGCACTGTTCGCCAACCCCGGACCCTTCAGCGAACCAACCAGCTTCCCCCGGCCCGGCCCCGCAGGGACCCCCAGCTCTGCTCACTCTGCCAGCAACTTCCTGCTGAGCCGTCACGCCCCTACTGCCCGTCCTGTGGAGCTTACGTGGCTCGGTTCCGGCCAGCCAGCTGATCGGGCCCGAGGTTCAAGTAAAGGAGAATGACCAACCCCCCCCATCTGACCCCCCACTTTAATTATTGCTACTGCAGATGCCACAATAGAAGAGTCCAGAAGTGTCATATCCACCGTTACAACAGTGACGTTTCTCCTTTGTGTTTAAAATGTGCCAACGTGTGTTTAAACTCAGTGCTGCCAACAGCCTTCGTCTTCATGCTGGTGGATATCTCACTCTGGAATGAAACTCTCTGATTGGCCTCGTGGTCTGCAGGAAACAAACAAAGATCGTCTCGCAGGAATCTGCCACTTTAACGTCTCATCTTCACAGCATCACTCTGCATGTTTGGTTCCCAGCTCGTCTCTCCTGGTCCTCCTCAGTCTGGACGCCCGCCACACAAGATAATCCCACAGACAGAGCTCCTAAACAGTCTATGAATGTCTGCTGAATTTAAACACATTTAGATTTCTAATCAAGACAAAGCACCATGATACCGACCAGGATCACAAGACAGAAGCTGGCAGGTAGCAGAGGACACTGCTGCTGACCTGCTGTCTGTTCAACTGTTCAGTTCAAAAACTGAGAAAGAACAGATACATCAATAATCAATAAATGAGTAGGAAACTTTTTCTTCATCCACTTGCTGTCAGATTTTTAAACAACAGAAGCAACAAAACAAACCAGAGCAGCAAATATGTTGACTGAATTAATATAAAACCCACCCTTGATGGTCTCTGAGCAGAAGAAACTCTGCATCTGTTTTATTAATCAGTTAATTGTTTTAAGTTATTTTTCAAGCAAAAACATTTCTTTGTTCTCACAAGAAAATTTGCCACTTTTTTTGTCTTAATGATCGTAAACTGAATCTCTGAGTTTTGGACACATGAAGACGTCACCTACTGTTTCAGGATGTTGTTCCTCGTTTTCATCATCAGTTAATCGTTCGGTTTATAAAATACCAGAAAGCAATCTGTGTTTTGCAGCGTAATGTGACTGGAGAAAGTCTCAGTTTGGTTTGTCCTCATCTGTTTAAACGTTTAGTCAGCTGAAACATTTCTGCTGAGTCACATCTCACCTGTGGGGATTTATCTCTCAGTCTCAGAAATCAAAGAGGAATTAGGTTTGACTTGTTGAAACTGTAAATTGCTTCCACAGAATAATATTTACTACTTTGCTCTCTCAAAGTTTATACTCATAATTCATTTATTTAAACATATTTCCTCTTATGTGATTTAAAATGTCAACATTTATTTTGAAAGAAAAAAATAATAATTTACTTTAAATATAGCCACAAGCAGCCATTCCAGGTTCAGCCCTTCAGGGCTGGAGTTATGTTACCATCAAGACAGAAAATATGATGAGTGCATCAGAACCAAGATACCAACCAAAGTGTGGAATGTTTGTTGATTCTGTGGCAGCAGTTTCTGGATTGTGTAGGGCTGCAACTAACACTTTCATATTGATTCATCTCAAATTTCTCAATGAATTGGTTTATTGTTAAAAATGGTGAGAGCCTGAGGTTTATCTGAACCAACAGTCCAAAGCACAAAGATATTCAGTTTACTGTCAGGGACAACAAGCCAATCTAGAGTGCTGCAGGAATGAGTCCTAAAACCCAGAACTGAGTTAGCATTTTTGCACGTCTGGTTCCCTCTAACCTTTTTTGGTTAGATGCTTGAAATAATGTCTGTGGTTAACACAAGCTTCAGAGATGTTTATGTTTTGTTCTCCAATATAAAATACATCAGTAAATACCCCAGCTGTGAACGCTTCCGTGTCTTAAAGGCGGTTGCTAACAGTTGGCTAAATGAGACTACAGAGGTTGTCTGTGACACTAAACGACAGCACAGCGACCACTTCAAGTTGTTGGTTTGTTGATAGCCTAACGTTAGCTTTTTACTTCTGCCGATCGCATTTACACTTCAAAAAGTTTGTTTTCCACAGAGTTTATTTTCTGCAATGATCCAAAATCCAATGGAAAAATCCCACTGGCTTTTTGTAGAAGGAACCAGGACGATGCTAACTGGGTTGGCCTACAAAAATACGTCCTCCCTGCAGCTCTCTATTCACCGTTTGTGACGCTCAAAGTCACTTTCTGACATTTTTAAATGATTAAGTAATTATAAATAAGATAGTGGCCAATTGGAGTTGCAGATAACTGAGGAGTGGCTTCAGCTTTAGTTTCTGACAGCAGGTGGGAGAAGAGGCAGTCGGTTTCAGAACCTTCAGTTTGACTGGGTGTGTGTGTGTGTGTGTGTGTGTGTTTGTGATGTTTTGAGTGAACAGACGGCAGCTGAATCTAAACAGGAAATGAAGGACGTCGAGACGCGACAGAGAAGAAGCTATTCTGCTGTTTGTCTCAGACTTTGAATATAAATCTACTCTACTTATTGCTCTATTTATTTTTGTAGGCTTGTCAGACTGAGTTGTGCATAGATTAACTAAACTATTCTACCAGAATATACTCTACTATAGACCTGATCTAATTTTCTAAATAGTTAGTCGCCTTGTTTGGGATGTGGAGCCTTCTTATATTGTACACGAGGCAGCGCATTAGAGTAATAACTAAAGCTTTTATTTTGACAGAGTTGCAGCTAATATTTAGCATGATGTTTTCAGACGTATTATAGCCTTGAGACTTTGGTGTACATTTACTGTCATGATGATATATGCAGATCTTTTTTAGTGCACTTCAGAAGTGTTGACGGTAGATTTCTTTTTGTGCTCATTGCTGATTTCCTTTGACATCTCCGCCGTTGTTCAGGGAGAAGCTTCTCGCTTTTCGACTTTAGATCAGTTTCATAGATTTTGAGGGAACACCTTAAAAACCAGAATGCTGTTTGATAACAGACCTCTCCTACTGCCAAGAACCCAGTACTGACCCCGCCCATCTGGTGCTCCAGGTGAGCTAAAATAAAAAAACCCAAGTCTGGTCTGAAGTCAAACATTTATTTTAAATCCTTTCAAGATATTGATCATTACAATAACCAATTTTTCACTTAAGTACTAAAGAGCTAAATAGGAATTGATCATTTCATCTGGATTTAGCTTTGATGTCGCTCAAACTGAGGCCTCAAAAACCAAAACTCATCTGTTCTTTTCAGAATAAAATCAGAATTTCATTTAAGGCTTAGGTTTGTCCGTTCAGACCAGGCCTGAGTTCAGAATAACACAAAGTGTCAATGATTCAAATGAAGAGAAGTTATTTTTTCATCATGTCAAAGTAGTTTTTTGGCTTTTTGCTTCGCCAGATTTTATTTTGTTGATTTTGGTATATTTTTGATGCTTATTTTTCTACACAGTAGACTTAACAGAGATGATGATTAAAATGTTTAAAGGAAAAGTTCAGTGTGTCTTTCATTTTACTGTAGTCTCTAAATGTGAGCAGAGAAGTGTCAATGTCTGGGATTATTATGTGTGTCCACCGGAGGGCGCTGACAAATTGATTTTTACATGCTAAAGTGTTCAGTACAGATCTACCTTGAAGTGATACCTATATAAATGTTGTTTGTTTATTATAAACCCAAAAAATCTTAAATATTGTTATTGGCCTCCAAAATCCAATATCAGTCATGCAAAAGAATGAGCTTTGAACCTCTATCTGCTGATGAAGATCATGTCATATGATCAAAAGCTCCAGAACAGCTACTGAACTGGACTTTGAGGTGAGATTGTGTTTATGCTCAGATCATTTATTTATATTTATTTTATTTACATTTGAACCTGCATCAGTTAAAAATGTCAACAGTTTAAGAATGGGTCAGAAGTGACACGAACGCATATTAGTAATTCTATAAATGTCCGCAGTCTCATTGTTTTATCCCCTCGCAGACTTGAACTGATAACGGTGACAAGGAATCAGGCGAGGAGGCTGATCTGAATTTGTGTCCAATGAACATCTGTAATCCTTCAGACAGGGATCAATGAAGTACTCAGATCCTCGAGTCTAACAGGACAGAAAACCTTAAGAACCCTCAGGAAGAGCCACAAGTGTCAGCAGTGTACAACAGCTAGCGTTCGCTTGTAATTGGAGTCTGATAACAATAATGAGCGGCACCCACCACGACTCAGACCAAAACTAACGGGAATGGTGGACTCCGCCACCAACAATGAAAACTACCATATAGAACAGTTACTTGAACATTTTGTTTCCCGTTTTTCAGCTAACCAAATTTCAGGGACACAGATCAGGTTAAATGTGGTCCTACTAAACTTGAACTAATGACGTTTTTTTATGTGTCAAACCCCTAAAAAGAATCAGGAACAAATTAATCTACATTTCTCTTTGTTTCTCTGTGTTTGCAGTGTTGTAACATCATACAGTGACAGTGGCTTTTATATAAACACATTTATCTCTTTGTTTACACCATTTTCAGGATTAACACACGGCTCAGCTGTTCCTTTATATAAATATATATTGCTCTGTGTGTTTTTACGTAATTATATTGATATTTTACAAACATTAGTCACAGGTGACTTTACATACAAAAATGTACTTTGTGTAAAGTAAAAACATCCCTTCAAAGACACAGATGATGAATTTCAGTTCAGTTTTACAGTTTAACTTTTTTAAATCATCCAGATAGAAACTGGTTTACAGCAGCATATTGTTTTCTTCTTTTGTATGGTTATTAAACAGGACTTTAGGTAAAGTGACACTGCAGGGTCAACAGCACATCTGCCAATCAGAGTTAAAGGTCCAGTTTGTAACATTTATGACGATCTACCGGCAGATTTGGAATTTAGTATTCACAGATATGTTTTCATTAATAATTAGTGTAAATCACCTGAATATTGGAATAATTGTTTCTTTACCATTGAAATAGCCATCCTACAGATATGGGTCCTCTGCCATGTTGAACTGCCATGTTTTTACAGGAGCCCAGAAGAGACAAACCAAACTCTGGCTGTAGATTTTTTCGTGTGTTTTTCGCTTGGAAAGGGAGTTGCGATCTGCAACTACACTACCACTAAATCCTACACACTGGACCTTTAAGTGTAACAGTGAACAAACCAACCAGATCAATCAAATACTCACAAAGGCTAAAAGCTTATGAACAGATATAATTCATATATATGTTTTCAATAGTGTATATCTACCTTAGAATTAGCTGTTTTCTTATCTATAGAGGGAGCGGTTCCTCTTCTACAGAGTCCACCATGTTTCTACAGTAGCCCAAAACGGACAATCCAAACACTGACACTAGATTGGACCTTTTGTGTTTATTGTGTGATTTGCAGCCACTTCAGTTTGTCCTACACACTTTGAAGGCTGAGCTGTATTCAAATGGTTGCAATCTGCAACTTCATCACTAGCTGCCACTGAATCCTACACACTGGTCCTTTTCAGTAATGTCATTATTTTGGGTTTTTAGGGCAGGAGATGGGACATTCTTAGCTTAGCTTAGCATAAAGAGTGGAAGCAGGGGGAAACAGCTAGCCTGTCTTTGTCTAAAGTTAAAGGTCACTAACTAACATGTATCTCCTTTCTAGTTTGTTTGATCTGGTCACCAACAGGAATGTAAAACACTACGTTTGTGGTTTTAGGGGGAGTTACATGCTACAACTGGATACAACAGTCAGTGACTGAAAACCCAGATCTGGGATTATCGACCTGCCATTGGCCGACTATTTCAGTCGGCTCCCCTTCCGCTATCTCCATGTTAATGTGCCTGTCACTATGTGAGATAAGAACAATAATCTAGCAGCCTAGATGTTAGGCTGTTACCCTAACCTGCTCACGGTACAAACATAATAAAATAATAAACATAGCCATTTAAATTCCAGGGTTTGCCTCTGCACCTGCAAATGTTCCACCACAACAAGTTCCTCTCAGACACTATTTTTCGGGGGCACAGTCGCTGCACCCAGGGCTCCACTCCAAAGAGATGTAGGCTAGCCTACTGTCTTCCACAGAAAACACTGCTCCTGCACTGACTGACACGCCTTGTTTGTATTCAGCTTTTTCTGCACTTTCTCTGACATCCCAGTGAAACACCGCACCAACACGCCATGGATTTGCATCTCCATTATAAAACAGGGCTACCCGCTTGAAGGTGTGTCTCTCAAAGGTCGAGAGATTGATTGAATCAATAGAGGGAGCGGCGTTAGCGAGAGCAAAGCAGTGAATTAATGAAATAAATCCAATTTTATTGTCTAACTGTTTCATGGTGGTTACGTTCTAAAACACAAATAAACACGGCCACCATCCAGTGGTATGTGGGTACGTAGACTCGGATATTTTGTCATTTAAAACTGTTTTATTATAAAACAGCAAAATCAGAAAATGTTGGGTTTTCATCAGCAGTAACTTAAAGACACAGCTGAAAGCAAACCAGAAACAAATAAAGCAGATATCTGAAAGAGAGAAACTTAACTTCAAACCACAGAGTTTCATTTAGAAGCTACAAAACTACTGAGAGCTGAACACTTTTAAAAACATCTGTCTGTCTGGTCTGGAAATCTAGTGATCCCACCTCACTGTCCCCGATTGTTGTGTTCTCGCTAATGCAACTCAGATAATACAAAGATGTGGAAGGTACGAGCAAAGCACAGAGTGACGACCAGAGGATTAACTTTATTTGTCTAGAAGAAGAAAAATGTGCTCTGCCGTTAGGAAAATGTTCTCACAACAACGGAAAAACTGGAGTGTGCATTTTACTATGGAGAAGCAGTTTGTAACAGGACGAACGCCAGTAACGGTTCGAGCTCCAGGATGTATCGATACCGGCTGTCTGCGACCAAACCCTGGAAGCTGAAAGTTTGGCGCTGTCTGTTGTTTGTTGTTTATTCTGTCGGTTCACATGTTGCACAGGTGTAATGTGGCTAGCAGGCTGGGGCCGATGTTGCAGTATTGAGGGCGAGTAAAGAGAAACTATTTGAACATTTGGCCTCGTTGGACGGCAGGATGCCGGTAACTGTTTTCAATCAGTTCTCTTGGTTTGCCTGTTTTTGAAATTTCCTTCAGGCTTCTAGTTGGTATCCAGATTTTAGATATTTGTTGAGCTCAAACTGTAACATGCAATGGACAGATTTATCAGAACTGACTGGTGGTTTAAGGGTTGATGGTTTGATTCCCTGATTTGGATTCTGTAAGGTGCTTTGGGATAAAGCCTCCACCAACTTGAATTCAGCAAACATTAAAATCTCTTTTCAAATGTGTTTTACAACAAATTCTGACTCTGTGGCTTCAGTGACTCCGCCCCTCCCAATGTCTCTGATCAGTGTCTTTCCTCCAGCTGTCAGCTGATTGGTCCACAGCACCCTCAGGTGGTCCGGTGGAGCAGCAGTACGGTGAACACATTGTTCTCTGACTCCGCCCGCGCTCCTCCCTTCAGTTCCAGTCTCACTTCCTCCCCCTCGCTCAGTGGCAGGAGGCCCACGCTGGTGACCGACCCCGCCTTTGTCACCTTCTGTTGGTATAGAGACACCAGAGTCCCACCTGACCCCCTCCTTAGGGCCACATGGGCGGGACCTGGCCTCAGGTTTAAGGTGAGGACAAACAGGTAAACCCCGTTCACCGGAGCCGTGAAGGTGCCGGTGTCAGAGTAAAACTGACCCCGGTTCAGAGATGCTGCTAACACGATGGCGCCGTTTGAGACACTCAGAGGAGATCGAGCCACGAGCAGCAGAGACTCTTCTGATAGGCCGGACGGGACAGGAAGGACTCCTGGAGAGAAAAGGAGGGGTCAGAAGTGTGTACAAGATGATCTGTCGGACGATAAACAAAAACCACATCATTTGTTCTTCATGGATCTGATCACTCTCATGTCTGTACAGTAAATACGAAGCCAGGAACATGTTAGCTTAGCACAAAGACTGGAAACAGAGGGAAACAGCTAGCCTGGCTCTGTTTTAAATAAACCAAATCCACTTACCAGCACCTTTAAACTTACTTACCTTTAAACTCACTAGCTTACACAATATATCTTGTGTGTTTAATCTGTATCAAAAGTTTTACAGAAGATTACAGAGAGGACTTTGTGGGCTGGGAGGATTGACTTCCTAAAGTCTCCAACTGCTCAGAGCCAAGAAATAGTATGACACACAAACACCCTTAAAACAGCGGATTGTCCTTTCTACTCTTTCGTTTTTGTACACATGAAACAAATGTCTCTTCATAGTGGTTTTATATCTCTGTGCTCATTAAGAGAGTTTTGAAAATCTGACATGACACTTTTGGGTTTAGGCTGATCCAGTCAGCACTCACCTGAATCTCTCCTGCTTCGATGGTTTCCTCCTCTTCCCGATCCCTCCCTCCCTCCTCCTCCTCCTCCTCCTCCTCTCTTCTTCTCCTTCTTCCCTTCTTTGTTCTTCACCAGCTGCCACAGTTTATCTAGCTCCAGCGTGGCGTCAGATCCCGCCAGCACATCAGCGTTACTGAAGACGTTCTTGAACACCCTCAGATGTTCCTCCAGCCCTCTCTTCAGCCACATCACCTCCTTCTGCAGCTTGGCCTCCACATCACTGGGTGGCGCCTCTCTGGCAGTAGAAGTGTTACAGGCTTTCTCCTCCAACCGGAGCACCTTCAGCCCCAGCTCCTCCACTGTTTTCTCCAGGTTCCACAGATCGCTGCCGTCTCCTTTGTGTTCCAGACGCCTCCCCTCGGTCTGGTGGAGGATCTGGCGCTCCCTGGCTGGAACTCCTCCGCTGTTTCTTTTCATGCTACCAGGGAGCCAGTCATCATGGAGTAGGTGGGAGGATGAGGGCTGGTCAGCAGACGGTACCTCCTCTCTGCCTCCTGGAAGGAGTCAAAAATGTGTCATAGTGTAAGTATAATGGAATAATATTCACAACATCCCTCATTTACTGTCTCCTCGCTGCTGTTTCAGTAAGAGCAAACTTTTACTGGTGCATAAAACAAGCAAACCTCAGGAAGTGTTTGTTTGCATCAAAACTTACTAGATGTCAAATATTTGTATGCGTGTTTTGTGACCTGTGTGTAGGACAGTGTTTCCAACCTTTTTCCTTAAGAGACCCCTTTTCTATCATTAGCTGTACTTGAGTGTTTTTTTATTTTATAACTTTTTTCACAGTTGTCTGCTTTTAAATAACAACAGCAAATATGGGAAATACAATTTTAGTTTACTTTAGGAAAAGTTTAGGAAATACATACAAATACGGAACTGTTGGAAGCTGCAGGTTTTATTTCTGCAATCAACTTTTTAAGGAGAGATTTAGATTTTTAATGTGCTGCTGATGGTCACTATTCTCCCACAATGCAATGCACAAAGGAAATGGAGCGTTAATTTGGATCATGTCTGTTTGCTTCTATTAAACTCCAATTAAAGATCTTGCTTTTTGACTACTGACTCTTAAGTCTGGTAGTACGGCAGCAAATACAGACGCATATACGTGGGGCGCATTGGTTGGCTGTGGCTCAGAGGAAGAGCGGGTTGTCCACTAATCGGAAGGTTGTCGGTTCGATCCCCCAGCTCTTCCCGCCATGTGTCGAAGTATCCGTGAGCAAGGTACTGAACCCCCACATTGTGAATGTGTATTAATGAGTTAGTTTCAGTTTGATGGACTTTGCCATCACTGAGTGAATGTGTGTGAAAGGGTGAATGTGGCACGTAGTATAAAAGCGCTTTGAGTGGTCCGAAGACTAGAAAGGCGCTATACAAGTACAGTCCATTTACCATGTACCATTATATCTACACATCTCAGTCCAAAATCAAATATCAGTCGATCCACAGTGACGTTGTGGACGAGTGGAAAAATTTATCAAAGTGAACTTAATGAGCGTACATTTTTAAGTAAGGGAACAAATCACAAAACTGAGGGAGAGATCAACCAAATGAGACACTGTGCTGCTCCTGGTGCTTCATACCTGGCCTGTCGCCCAGCAGCGTGGTGATACTCAGGTCGTGTTGCCTCAGTTGCTCCTTCAGGGCCGGGATGGAGTGGCCCTCCTGGTCCTGGACTTGCCAATCCAAGAACTCTAGCACCTCCTCCCCGAGCAGCAGCTCCAGAACGTTGCTGTGTCTGATGACGTCTTTCAGTAGCGAGTTAAAGAAGCTGGACAGGTGTTCCATCTTCTCCACCTGCTTTTGATCAGCCTCCTTCAGGCCGTAGACTTCAGCCCTACTGACCTTCACCAAGCTGCTTAGCTGGGCCAAGCTGTCTTCCAGAGTCCTGGTCCTGGTTTGTTCTGAGGCTTGATACTCCTTCACCTGCAGGATGAGGGAGAGGAAAGAAAGCATAATGTTTAATTTAAATAAAGTTACTATGATTCTGTTCAAACCAAAAACATGTTTGTCTGCTTTAAATACTGTCTGACTTCCTGTCTGTGGTTCTCAGCTCCAAGTCCATTGCTTCATACTGAAGACATAAATCTTTAAGAACACAAATATATAGTTTTAATGTTTAATGGAGGACCCAATAATTTCCTAAAACAGCTACTTGCTGTAGTTTTTATCAAACAAACAGGAGGAAATAGTGCAATTGTTGGGGACTATTTTCAACAGCGGATTAATCTATATTTGGTGCTCTTTTCCTGATCGGGACCCCTTTTCTGTCTGTTGACTAAATGACCCTGACTAGCTGACATATTTTATGGATATTTCATATTATATTCAGTGCATAACAATAACAGTACAACTGAAAAACTATGAACCCTAATGAAGTCAAGTGATTTTATTAAGTCAAGTCCTCCCCTCTGCCAGCTAGTCTCTTGTATATTGTTCATATAAAATAGAGATTCAAGTCTGTGTCTTTAGTGAAACTGTTGAAGGATTTTATTTCTCATACCTCCTGAAGGCCATGTTGGAGCACCCCCACCAATGGCTCCCAGTCGCTGGCCCCATCCCCGGCTACTCCCTCGCTGTTCTCCTCCAGGGCTAATCGGTTCTCATTGGCCAGCTCTGTGACATTGGCCACGCCCCTCTCTAGTCTCGCCACTGTGGCTTTCAGCCCCTTGCAATTGCAGTCTCCAGACGAGTTGTGCTTGTAGATGACATCGTACAGGTAGTCCACGTCCGTCCCCATGTCTTGCAGATCGGTGGCCTGCCGGCTGAGGTTCCCTGCCAGTTCGTCCACCCGCTGCAACACCGTCTCTCTGGCCGCCTCCACCTCCAGCCCCGTCTCCATGAACTGGATCTGACTGGTCCGAGCCGTCTGGTTGATCTGCTTTGCCAGCCCCTTCAAGTCCCACCTCAGCTGATAAACGTTCCCCGAGGTCACCTCCATGTCCTCCATCAGGCCGTCCACCTGCACAACACACGATGAAGGAGTAGATGATTTCCTTCAACTCATATTTAAACCTTTTTTTTCCGATTTCCTTTAATAACTTTATCTGTCTCACCTCACTTGATATTTACAGTTATAAAATGTGAGTGTGTATCACTAAATACATAAAGGTTTGTGTATGTATATGAGATTATGAGCTTTGATATGGTTATAAATAACTATTCTCTATGTAAAGATATAGTGGAGTCATGGTGTCTCTCTCCCTCTGCCTGTGTTGCTATCACTCTCTGTGGTTTGTTTCCATAGCCGGTCTGCAAGTCACGTGAACAGGGATTTTTCTTCATTTTCATTGTTTCATGTTGATTTACGAATTTAATTAAATTTCATTTTTGTATTGTGATTTAATAAGTCTTTTAATTGCCCCAGTGGGCCACAAAGAAACAGGACCAGGACCATCACTTAGTGTTTGGTATTAGTTTGTGAATTTTCTCCGCTCAAGCATAAAATCAAATAAGGCCAATCCTGCATTTTAGAAAATATAGTGGCCCTCTATGGTTTTATTATAGAAGATATTATTAAAGAAATTAAATACATTTTTGCGTGAAGGAGCCCTAACAGGTTAATCTGGCCATGTTTCTACAGTTAGGATATATCTGGGTTGTTTTACACAAAAGGATCCCTAGGTGGCGCTAGTTAACGGGACAGTGGCTGTAAAAAGGTTATCCAACCTTCACTGTGTTGTTAACCACCATGTTGTCCAGGCGTTTGATGGCCTCCCAGAGCGCTGAGTTGTCTGAGGGCTGCAGTGGGTGGGGGAGAGGCGGAGAGGGGGTAGCCAGGTGATCCTCCAGCTCATCCTCAATGAGCTGATCCTGGTCCAGCTTCAGTTCAGCCAATGTGGTGTTCATGGCTTGAAGGCTGACCTGGGATCAGAGACATCATTTTGTCAAGTGAAAATACTAAATATCTGCTGGTTAAAGCGTTGTGGACATTAAAATATCAGTTTGCTTTTTTCATTCAAAATTAAAAACTAAATTAATACTTTTGTCTGCTGATCAGACGCTCAAAAGTAAAAACCTTTTAAAAACATTTTGTTACCAATTCTTTCTTTGATTTACTTAATTAAAACTGTATGAAGTAAATGATGTTCCTATTGTCCTCTGACCTGCAGCATCTTCTGGTTGCGTTTCAGCTTCATGTCAATGTCTGTCTTAAAGCTGGTGAGGTTGTAGTGCAGCATTACATGCTGGTAGTGCAGCCTATTCTCCATGTCCGTCCGCTGGCTCTCCATCTGTCTCTGGACCTCCCTGATGTTCTGAAACACGTCATTCAGTTTGGCATCCAAGCGCTCCTCCACTGCCTCGTTGAGTTCGGGGCCGTCCTGGGGCCCTGCCTGCAGCTCTGCCTCCAGCTGGCTGCTCTTAAGCTGGGCCACGTCACGGGCAAGTTCCCCTACCTGCCGGCTCAGGTGGTCCAGCGAGCGGTTGAAGCCCTCCAGGACCGGCTGTAGCTGGGACATGACCAGGGCCATCATGTGGGGAACGGGGAGGGTGGCGGTGGCTTCTTGGTACGAGACATCAGTGGCATCCAAATCATCTACAATTGACAAAATAACTAATTCAGTTACAGTTTTTTGCATGAGCAATGTGCATGAGCAATGTGGGCACAAGAAACTAGGTTCTCTTTTGAAACTGTGTACGTCGTGTACAGTTGTCTCAAACAATCTGCTCACCACAAACTAGTGTTGGAGGAACGAGGCACTGAAACATTATGAAGCAGTCGTGCAGAAAATTGTTCATTGTTTTGAACCTTTTGATACCGTCAAAATGATAATGATCTGCTGGTCAATGCTTGTATTCTATTTTAATCCATCCATACAAATTCAGTACCAAGCGGCCTTACTGCTATTTTTATTTTATTTATTTTATTATAAAAAACGATGATAAAAAGATCAAAGTTCTTAGGATTCATCCTCTGGGAAATATTAATGTCTCAACCAGATTTCTGCATTTTTATCTAAAATAACAACATTATCACAAAAAGCTTTTCTCACACTACACAGAGCTAACATTAACAAGCGAGTGCACAAAAACACACACACTCCCTGGTGAATCATGGCTCTCTGGGGGCCGGTAGTTGGTTGCTATGCTCTAAAATGGAACCAGTTTAGTTAACTGGAATATAAACACAGTGCAGCCCTCCGCCTGGAAAACAATCCAGCAGGGAAACAAAAACACCTAAAAATGGCTCCGAGCCTCAGTGCTGCCATTTCTGTCTGCTGGGCTCTCTGGAAACTGATGTTTCTGACACACTGAGGGGCTTCATGATACAAGCAGCAGGAGGAATACTCAGATTAGATGAGTTTTCGCAGTTTGTTTCTGTCAGTTCAGTAGAAACTGACAGAGTGAAGCCAGAACACACACTGACCGCCGGACTCTGCTGGTCCTGCAGCTGGACCTCATTCAGTATGAGCCGCCTTAGGGCTCAGTGGGTCCCTCTGATCCTGGGTGGTGGTGTTATTTCTGGAGTTTGAAACAAACCCAACTGTGCTTACATTTCCTGCTATTTATCGACCTCACTAATCCAAGAGAGACTAAATGAGATTTTGATCACTTTTTGAGACATCTCAAACTGGCAGATGAAATCTTTTTTAACTTTTACTGATAACATTAACTGGACGGATGTGCCCAAAGAACACAGCCTTATCTTTACTGTTGTGTAATCTGATCGGATTCTGAAAAACAGGATTCTGAAATCAGATTAGATAATGTAATCTGGTTTTTGTTTTGATGTGGATCAAACCTTCAGAATGTGATGTTTTGCACTCGATTTGTTTTATGGTTACTGACATTTTGTTACCCATTATTATTTTTATGTTTGTGTGTTGAGCTTTGATTGGGCCCAAAAAATCTAGCCCAACCAAACCCGAACCCTGGAAGTAGCTTTGGGCCCCGAGCTTGACCCAAACTTGAAATTCTGCTTAAAATAAATAAATAATTAAATTAAAATTAATAAAGAACACATTCACTCATTAATTACAGTTGCATGCCTTTTTAATAAATTATTATATATATATTTTTAAGAATTTCATTCCATCTGAGTCTGACCTACGGCAGCAATTTTGGGCCCAAACTTGGAGGGTCGTGCCTAATTGAGCGGAGAATCAAAGCTCTAGTGTGTTGCACTTGATAGCCTAACTTTGAAGCCAATACACTGACACTGACATACCTGGTTTAAAGTCATGAATTTGAGCTTGAGGATTTCCAGGAAAGTTCCTGTTCCAGTACAGGTATATAGTGAGTTACACTGTGTGCTGCAAATTGAGCCTAATTTTTTAACTTTCCAAAATACAACATAAATGTTGACGTGCAAGCTCATATTCAGACATTAAATTAGATACCGCCATTGCCCAAGTGTATTTATTGCATGCAAGTTCATCAAGTGTAAAACATGAAGCTACAATAGTGAGGGCACATTAAATATCAAAATATATTTCAGTCTGCAGCCCATTTTTTAATTCCCTATTCTGATTTTTTTGATGTGAGCATAAAAAATAAATGAATAATGAAATAAAATGTTTTTATGATCTTTATTATGATGATAGGATCATCACTGGCCTCACTTGTGGAAAGTGAAGACATTTTTCAAAAATGGTGGCTTTTTCTAGAAAGTATGGATTTAGTTTTTCCTCTTCAAAGGGCCGTTTGAAGGTTCAGACTTGGTTTTAGGGTTGATTGTCTTCAGGTTCAGTTTAGGGTTAGAGGCTAAGGAATGCATCGTGGCAATAAGGGTCCTCACAGGTACAGAATATACAAACATGAGTGTGTGTTTGCCTCAGGTCACTGCTGTCACTCTCCTCTAGAGACACAGTCCAGACACGACCACCTTCAATACACACACACACACACACACACACACAGTGACCTCAGTCTCTTTCATCACAACCTGTTTTCATTACGACAAACCAAAACTCTTTTCCCACATGTGCGGGGTACTGAGGGGTCAAAGGTTATGGTACAGTGAGGCCATGCTGCGACAGGAAGTTCCAGGTCACCTCCGACTCCAGCTGCGGGGGGGGGGGCGTTTGGAGCTTGAAATCTGACACACCCTGGTAAGTCAGCTGGCAGTGTTTCTGTCTAATGACTGTCAGTGTGATTTACGGAGCCGAGCTGAGTCGACTTCCTGTTCGGACAAAACAACGTCTGTTAGAAAACTGTGGATTTGTTTTCTTCTTCTGACGTTCTGTTGTAAATGTCACAATTAAAAGGAAAGACGACACATTAATGAGTCATGTGGGGAAACAGAGACTACACAGCTCCAGAATGTTGAAGAGTGAAGACTTTAACTTTAATGCAACTGTTACTTCGGGGCTTGTTATATTGTGTTTCTGTTCTAATATTGCGTGTTGAGTCAAATCTGAACACACAGACATAAAACACACATTTATAGACTCAGTGTGACTTGACATTTGATATCATTGTCTCTGATGTCCAATAAACAGCCATAAATCTGCTTAGAAATCATAGAGAAAAAGACGCTCCTTGAACTGCAGAACTTGGCTGAGAATCATCATGTTTGGAAGTTTTGTTCAGTATCAGAGTAATTCAGTGACAGTACTCTGTACATCCATGCAAACAGGAGCTGCTAATAACTAGTTGGCATACTTTAAATTGTGCCGATGTGATAACATATGAACAAATCTTGGCTAAACAAAACAGAGAGGATGACTCCATGGCAATATTATACTTCCCATTTACATCCCCAAATTTAGGGGAACTGTAGTTTGAAATCTTGGGGCACAAATAGAAGCAATAATAATCACAATCAGTGATGGTTGTCTCGATTTAGTCTGAGGGGGGACCACAGTCTCTGACTGTAGGACCTCCTGATCTAGTCTAATGTACAACAGCTCAACATGTGGAGAAATCCAAACCTTCACAGACCTGCTGTGACTAATTATTGTTGCTAAACTGTGATTGGACAATCACTGGGGGTTTAGGGATTAAACCAATTAAAAATTAAAGGCATACAATGCAGTTTTCCAGTTTTGTCAAACAGCTACCCCTAGAGTCGCTGCAGAGTACTTGTATTTAACGTTAACTGTCGTAAATACCACTCATCAGAACCGTCTCTATATACGGCTCTGCGTCTCTGCACTCACGGCCTGATCCCCTCCCCCCTGTATACCGGTACATGTTCAGTAGGATGGAAGCGTCGGACATCGAACAGGCAAAGATAGACTCCGAAGATGTCTACTGACCAGGTAACGTCTGAGTGAATGCCTGCTAGTGTCTTCCATTGAGGCTGCTTCTTATGTCGTTGATGTATGTGACGTCGGGCCGTAAAGCAATTTGTGATTCTCGCGAGATTTGGCGGGACACCACCTTTCAGACTTGCATTGCTGGTTCTGCCAACTCTCCTGCTTTGCTATCAGTATGATTCGCTATACTACGAGTTTGTTTACCATCGAAATGACTTTGAAGCTGTTTTATTAAGGTAAAAATCTTGCATAGTGTGCCTTTAAATCAGAGATTGAGGATATAATATACTGCATATAGAACAGTCCCAGCTCTTTACTGTCTTAAGTTTATTTTCAGAGAAATTAAGTGAACAGTGGCTGCCTGGATGGAAGATAATCTTAAAATTATGAGGCAGCAGACTGTTCCTTTAAGGATGATGTCATGCTGGCTGGTCAGTGAGGTCAAAGGTCAGAGAGAACAGAGCACTGTGGGAACCTGAGAGTGAGGCCGATTCCCAAACAAGCTCCACACAGGACGAAGGAAGTGTGTGTGATGTAATGCACATGCTGGTCTGGTGACACAGGAGGTATAATATATAGTGTCATCTTATAGTCCACAAACACACACATACATACACACACACACAAACACACAATGTATGGGAGACAAGAAAGAGAGGATTTCCTGTGGAGGAAGTGTGTGTCTGTATGTGTGTGTTTTTAGTGGAGATGTCATTACAGAGGAATGGGGCTCAGTGTGTGTGTGTGTGTGTGGTTCAACGTTATAGTTCCCTTATAGGATGTGAATGAGACATCAGGATTATTATCACATCCACCTGCCTGCACTCACACAGCTGATCGGAAGTGTAGCATTTTTTTGCTCATATGTGACTCGTTCAAGACAGTGTGAACAACACAAAACACATCTGATCTGGAATCTGATATTTTCAATTCAGATTTGGGCCAAGTTCATACTGTATGTGGTCCAAAACGGATACAGGTCTGATTTTTTGCAATGTGACCTCAGTGTGAACAGTCATATCTAACTTCATTCATTCGTAATGCAGGCCACTTCAGGGCTGGGACCTGTTCACACTGGAATCTGATATGGGCCACATTCAAAAAATAACAGCCAAACAAAAAAAATCTGATCTGAGCAATAAATCAGAACTGAGTGCTGAAGCTTGCAGTGTGAACGTAGCCGTACTCCATTACACCATCTTTACTTACTGACAAGTCACATGTAAAAGAATATACTTAAAGTGGAGGAGGACATATTCAGATCTTTTACATCAGTTGATGTACTGTTACCACGCTGCGATACAAGTACAGTTGTTAACATATGTGTGTCCCTCAGGGTGCAACAAGTGAATTACGGATGTATTTTCACCAAACCAGAGTCAGTGATTGTAGGAACAGTGGAAAGGCTAACAAAGGCTGTTTTGGTGAGTTTTTGCTTTGTTTCTGTCCAAGTCTCTGTGGAAGTGTGTTTTACCATTATCTGTGGTGTACAATGACTAGTTTTGTCTATGGAGTCTGGTCAGCTGTAGCACCCATTGTTTTGATCTGAGATGCTGGATCTCTGGTGCGACATTTAGTGTCAAAATAATTTCTTATATATAACCTTAAAATATGATTAAATGTTTGTCTGTCAAATCAAACCAAATTACGTAATAAAAGATGATCTATCTTATTTGTTGTGCTTTGATGTTTGATATTTCTGTTACAGGAAATCAAACAATGGGAGCGCAGTTCCCACTCCAATGTTCTGCCCTCATGTTTTCAAAAATAACAGACAATACTTCACTTCTAACATCAGGTTGATGAATCATCATTTTCACAACAGACATTTTGACTTGTCAAAGCAGGAACAGGTGGAATCACTAACATTAACAATGGCTGACCAAAACTCACCAGGATTGTTGCCATCCTGCTCGCCTTGGTCCTGGTCGGGGTTCGTGGTGTTGTCTGGGTAGCCGGTGTCATACATCTCACTGTTGGACTCCTGGTAGTTGGAGTCCTGGTAGTCGTTCTGTTCGCGGTTCGGGTCAACGTGCTGGAGACCTGTAACACACACACAGAGGAGAGAGCTGAAAGAAGCTGGACTCATGGGACTTGTTGACAATAAAAAACACAGAATATCAGCAGCCTTTTCTTTATTATCAGTGACTGTTTGTTCTATGGTCTGTTGGTCTGGTCCACACTGAAATATCTCGTCTATTAAATTGCGATGAAAGTCTATACAAACGTGAAGAATGTTTACATGCACATTAGTATCCTGGTTTTGAGTTTTTTCCTGGTTTTGATCAAATCCCGGAAATAAAGTTTACATGAAGCGTGGGAAAAATCTGCAGTTTCATATCCCTGTTTAGAGGACCATAACAGTATCCAGGTGTGTCTTGATTTCTCAACATCTTAGAGACTTGTTTCTGAGAATGAACAGGGTTTGGTTTCTGGGCGTCTTAAAAGAACTACTGACTCATCATCACACTGCTGTAACACTGTCAGACTCACATTAGATTATGAACATGCTAATACAATAGAACTAAAGACTGGTTCATCTGCCAACAGCCATCATGTTGCTTTATGTGGTCATAACCATGTTCATTCTCTGCCGTTGGTCATATCAACCGCCCTCAAATGACTCTTCAAGCCGAGGAAAGTTTTGGATCTAGTTATATATCATTCCTAGAAGTTTATTCAACCATAGATACATGGATCAATGTTTCGCTTATCAAGATTAGTCATTTATTGTTGCTTACACTAACACACTTATGGTAACTTGATGTTTTGGCTTTCTTCAGTTGGTGTTTGTGTGCTTGGAAATTAACAGTCTGCGAGGTTTCTGGCTGTTTGTGGTTCCATTGTTTTTATTTATTTCTTGTTGTTTCTGAGCTTAGTTTTTGTTGGTTGTTGTCAGAAGTATTTTAAAGGTTATGTGTAATTGAAATTATTAATATATAGCAGCAAACAGCTATCAATCTATGTAAAGATATAGTGGAGTCATGGTGTGTCACTCCCTCTTCCTGTATTGCTATCACAGACTCTCTGTGGTTTGTTTCCATAGTTGGTCTGCTCTGTGTGCAGCTGAGTAGAGCGACTGAAACTGCTGTTTTTATCAGCTACGTCAGTGAATTAAGGATTTATTTCAGTGGGAAGACTAATAAAGGATGTTTTGGCGAGTTTCAATTAGTTTCTGTCCAATTTTAATGAAGTTATGATATTGGGATGATATGTGAGGTATAATTACTGTTTTTGTTGAAGGAGTCTGGTGGTGAGCAATATTACGGCTGTTTTGTGGTTAAAGCAAACGTTCTATCTCGTAAGGATTCTTTCCATAAGCTTTAATGCTGCAAGCTGTTTATGTAACTCGATATTTTAACAGAAAAGAAAAAAAGACTGAAACGTTTTAAACAAAATCAATGCATCAGAACCAGAGATATCATCTTTTTCATTGCACACATTCTTCTTCCTTGTCAAAACCTGGTGCCTGCATTACCCACAATGCATCTCAAGTTGAGTGGGAGACTGGGATATGTTATGCTAGTACCGGCTAATCCAGTGTGGAGCCACTAGCCTGCAGCACTGATGAAGAGCAGCTACAGAGGTCTTCTTTCTAACTCCACACCAACAGATCTGTTTCATTTTTAAACTTGTAGTCTTCATTTGACACTGACTCAAGTGACATCACTTGAGGACATTTATCAGATTTTACACAGCTCCCTCTGGAGACACTTATTATTCACTTTAATATGTTTATGCTTTGTCAACATGTTTATTGATGATACCAATAAAGCTTCCTTAAATTGAACTGAAGAGGGAGAGAGATCAACAGGAAGTCTGGCAGACATGTAGAGAGTGAGATGATGGGAAACAGGCTGATGTATTTGGGGATTTCTCAACTGAGCTTCCTCAGTTTTTTGTTTCATTTAGAGTTCATTGTTAAGAGTCAGAGTGACAGCAGGAACAAGGAGCGCCGTATCAGTGACCTGCAGTCCGCGTAGAGGGCAGAAACACACGATGCTGCATCAGCAACACTTGAGATTGAACAAAAAGAGGAGGAAGTCCTGCATCGTCATCAAATTTGTTTCCGTCATCATTTTCAACAAAGACTTTTATCCTATTTAGATTTTTCCGTCGCAAAAGTCAGTTGGTCCAAAACTTTGATCCAGTAATAAGTATGTACTTAGTTGTGGTTCAAATGTTCTTGCTCCTCAGAGGATGAATACTACTTTGATGACCTCCTGATCTGTCTGCAGCTCAGCCAGGAAACACTTCAGTCTAACTCAGACTTCTGAGGATCCACTTAAATGCAACGAGGAAACATGGTTGCTCACAACCTTTGTTGGAGTCACTTTAGGAGGAGATCTCTTTGTATGGACAGGAGGAATGATTAGAGAAATCAATAGCACTTTCAATGTACACATGGGCATATGAGTATTGCTCTGAACAATTAGGAACCTATCCTTTAAAATCACAGAACAATCTCAGCATTAAGTCTTCTGTGAATGGGGAGAATTAATGTTAACCTTTTGAGGCAGCTGGACTCACATGTGCATGTGTCTGAACCACAGTTGTTTAGACCAATCAGCGTCCTTTGAGGAACTACTGGCAGCTATACAGCACAAGTTGCAGGTGTGGTTTAAAACTAGGTGTGTGACGACATGGGTGAGAAGTGACCCAAAAACAATGGTGGTTGGTAAAGTGGTTAGTGTAGACGTACTTTTTTATTAACACAATAGTATCAATAGAGAGAATAGGACAAGTCTTTTAAATTGGTTTCCGTGATTTTTTTCAGCAGTGGGGGGAAAAGCTTCTGTTGTACCCCTACTTTACTTGTAGTGAAGTATTTTTTTAAAGTGGGATATTAATACTTTTGCATAAGTAAAGGATCTGATCCTGCACCTGTGTTACCAGCCGAGTCTTCCCCTTTAAGAAAGGCAGAGTCTAGCGTGTTTTGGGGCTTTGGAGCTGGAGCCACAAAATTTCCCCTCCATTTTATTCAGAAAGTCAGTTTATGTTTCATTGTGTCAGTGAGGTGATGACTCACTAACTGAGACCTTTGCGTATTTTAAGGTGTTCCTGTTATTGTGTCCAGTCTGTTTCTGCAGGGCTGCAGGTCTGTTGATGATTTAATTACATCGACGTAAGCTCACAGGAAGTCGGTTCAATCGGAGGCGTGGTGGGAGCGGACTGTACCATGTCGAGGTGTGTGTGTGTGTGTGTGTGTGTGTAACTGCCTCTTGTTTGTCTTTCTTTGTTAAATCAAGCCTCTAAAGGCCAAAGGTCTATTTTAGTCTTAAATCTTTCCAAAAACATTGACTGTTTTCATTCTTCTCAGTTCTCAGTGCCACTCATGGTACAAATATTTCATGTTATGTACACTGCTGCACGTACCCTGCAGTAATACACCAGTAGTTCAACTGCATCATATCAGACCCTCACTTTACAGCTCTGTTTATAGTGAGAGGCTCTGCTTTAACAGAACCCAAAAAACCCAAAGTAAATCTGAAACATCCCGGATTGAGACCTTTTTACCAAGCAAGTGCTCATATTTGTTTCCACACACACAGGATGTGATGTCACAGGTCTGATATAGGGAATAAAGAAATATTAAGCCTCAGAAACAGCAGGAGCTGGAAGGTAAACAGGACAGTTTGTTGAGGTTGTCAGCAGGGGCAGGGCCAGATGTTGTAAACATTCGGGGCCTAGGCCAAAACCTTAGCCCAGAACATTTCCAGGTATGTCTCCCATCTCTTACGACTGAACTGTGGACATTTGATGTGGTTATCACTATCCTCCACAGAAACAGTTGCCAACTGAGAATATAATATCGGGAACGTTCTGTAAAGACTCAGTTGTCTTTGTGTGGTGTCGAGCAGGCCTTCATGAGAATGAAGACTCAGTGGGCCGCCATCAACAGCTCTCAGACTATGACACGGGCAGTCATCAAGGGTGGATTGAAGGGTCGACGCTGTTCATCCACCTCAACAATATGTCTTTCACCATGATCAGGACCAGGTCATCAAACCCCCACCCACCTATGCTGGGCTGAGCTTAAAACAAACAAACCCTGTTGTCAACAACCGACCCAAACCTCCCGTCCACACTCTCTCCTCAGCTTCATCAGGTCATCCTCTGCTGTACTCCCCCTCCTCCAGTGTATGAGTCACTGTGTGTTTATAGGCCGAGGATGTGGGGGGGCGTGATGGGTTGACCTTGGTAGTGGGTCCTACGGGAGCGGCTCACCCACACCCACTTCCCCCGGGGGAAGGTGGGGGTGGTTGGACCTTCTCCTGACCTGAGCAGAAGGTTTATCGAAGCCGAACGTCGCTCTGCACTTCACAGCTTCCTCACTTTGTTAAAGAGGCGGGAATGAGTCAGACTGCCATAACACTGTGTGTGTGTTTGTGAGATGCTGTTCACAGATAATTAACACTCTGAAAGTAAAATAAAGACTCTGCTGCTGCTGTCCACGCTCCACTTTGGTTCAGACTGAAATATCTCAATAACTATTAGATGGATTGCCATAAAAGACATTCTCAGAGGATGAATCTAGCTGCTGATCCTTGACTTAAGGTGAACTCCAAGCAACAGATTAACAAGAGTCTGCAGCCACGCTAGCAGCTCTGTGAGGCTCTACTTAGGCCTTGTTCAGACTGCCAGCCCAAATCCAGATTGAATTTTATTCTATTAGGGGGCAGCTTTATTTAGCAGATATACTGTTTTAGTGTATATACCATGTTCACCATCTTAGTTTAACGTGTACATGCACATTTTTTTGTGACGTCACATCTACAGTTGCAATCAGAAATATTCAACCCCCCAAAGATTTTAAGGATTTATCAATTAAAGTTTTTTCAAAGAGCAAGATTCTGCTTCACATGACTTCTTTATGAGTTGAGTGATACATAAAATCAACACAGAAAATGCAAGATGTAGAATTTGTGTGTAAGAGTATATAGATAGCCAATTATTCAACCCCTGTATAATTTTGCTGTTTTTAAAGCTGTCAGGCCTAAAGTGGAGTTAAAACATAATTAAGCCTTTGGGAACTGTTCCATAAGTTTAAAACTTATGGAACAGCTGCAAACCTGCCTGGCCGTGGAACATTTCATCCAGGGCCCTGTCAGAACAATTAAGAGAACCCCTGTGTGACTGCAAGATACCTACAGGATGACCTGATGAAGGCTGGTGCTTCAGTGGCAACTATAAGACGTGCACTGAATAAACAAGGACTTCATGGCCGGACTCCAAGACGCACTCCAGTCTTCACCACAAGGAACATCAAAAGTTGACTAGAATATGCCAGGAGGAATTTGGAAAAGACTACAGAGTTTTGGGAGACAGATCTATGGACTGATTGAAACCAAACTGGAACTGGACCAGTGGCCAGGCTTATGACCAGAAGAATACCATCCCCACGGTCAAGCATGGAGGTGGGTCATTGATGATGTGGGGCTGTTTTTCTGCTTCAGGAACTAGCAATCTTGATCGTGTACCTGGTATCATGGATTCCCAGAAATACCAGGCCATTTTAAAGAGGAACGTGATGCCTTCTGTTGACAAATTAAACCTCGGTGATCATTGGAATTTCCAGCAAGACAATGATCCCAAGCACACCTCCAAGTCAACCAAAGCTTGGTTGAGAAATAGATCCTGGAACATCCTGGAGTGGCCTTCTCAGTCACCACATTTAAATCCGATTGAATTAATAAATATTTTTTGTTGTTTAATGAGTTTTTTTTCTCATTTATTGTCATTATCTTTCATCCACATCACTATAATGTCTTTGAGGTGAGGGGGTTGAATATTTCTGATTGTAACTGTAGTTTGTAGCCAATGAGGATCCAGTATGAAACTTACAAGAATGGAGGACTTTTTACTCAGGAGACATCCTTTATGCCGCAGTTAAAATTTAAAAATGAAAAATATTTAGATATTCAGAAATTATGGATTTATTTTTCAAAGAAGTACAAACTAGACGTAATTTTAAGTTTTAATGAGGTGATTAAATAAAAATAAATTATTATTGAAAGTGAGTATTTGTAAAACGTGTGGAGGGGATCTGTAAGTTACTGGTGATGCTACCAAACATAGTAGGTGTGGAGGAGGCTAAAGTGCATTTTATAGTCCTGTGTTGAATAATGTCAATAAAGCTGAAGTGTGTGGAGGTGTATCGTTGTACCTTGAGTGCGGAGCTCGGCCCTTGCTGTTTCAGATCCTCCAATCAGAGCCGAGCTTCCAGAATCCAGCTGTGCGTCAGAGGCTGTCGGAGACAAACACAATAAGATTTAAACAGACTGGAAACATACACATACATTCTTATTCCAGGTTTAACACTTCCATCAGTAAATAATGTTTAGAGAGAGGAACAATCTCAGCAGTCTGATGGTGGAAATGACTTTTAGTGGACTTTCCTCTGACTGACAAAAATACTTTCTTATTTTCATTCATAAAGTCTGAGTTTCAGCACAAACAAAAGGAGAGACTGAGAATAGAAGAGAGGACGTCCTCCTTTAGACATCTGGTAAACACTGCCGTTTCCCCACACACACACACACACACACACACAGAATCTGGATTAAATTAAGTTCCTCAGCAATACCAAAATTAGGCTGTTTTTGTGAGAGGACATTTAAGAATAGACTCTGACAGAGAAAAACAGAGTGAATCAAGATTGAACTCAGTGAAACTCTGATTTGTTTCTAATGACAGTCATTTCTGACTTTAATTACGCGAGACGATGTATTAACTCATAAAGTCAGTTGATGACTTTCAACTGGTTTTGTTGAAGCTTTCTTGTATAAATGTATCAGTAGACAGGACAGCTACATAAAAAGCTTTTATCCGTTTAATAGCGTATTCTACATTGCTGTTATAATATTTATGTATATTATGAATTAGAAAATTAGAAAATCAATTTGAATTTAAATGTCAAATTCAACAGTATACTTTTCTTTCGGAGATATCTATACTAAAATAAAATTAATGGATGAAATGAAAATGAAACAATCTGTTTCTATATTAGCCGCTACTAGTGTAACACTCAACTGTCTGTGGAAGAGGTGCATTGTGGGTAATGTAAGCACCAGGTTTTGACAAGGAAGAATGTTCCTTTATTATTATTATTATAAGTTCTGCTGTACTTAAATAAAAAAGTAATGTGATTAGATTTATTAACAGAGGAGAGGCTCCACAGAGTTACATTTCAACTAGCAACGTCTTCATCATGAAGAACAGCCTCTCCTTCTCCTTTGTTGTTGTTGTTGTTTTTTGTCTTGCACCTGTTGGATGTGTACACTATTCACCTTTACACAGTAATCTATTACCTTGACACACTGTCATCCCCAAAATGTTCATTCAACACCTTATGACACTGCGACGTTAAAGGTCCAGTGTGTAACATTTAGGAGGATGAAATATAATATTCATAGGTATGTTTTCATTAGTGTACATTCACCCCTTTTTCTTTTTTTGCCAGAATCCATCATAACTGGCTTGTTGCCATGGTAACGACAATGACCCACCTGCTTCCTCACAGTTATGTCCTCCGTGTCCCGGACAGCAGCGCCACAGCAGAGCGGTGAAGATCTGCTGCTTCTGCCTGTAGATTGGCCGGGTGGACAACTTGTACCTGTGAGCACACACAAAAACACACACACACACACACACACACTAAGCCAATGCTGTTTGTGTCTGAACCACAGAGGTAAAATGACTCAAATTTATTATAGTCAAAACTTTTGAACATTTAAAACTGATAAACATCAATGAGACAGAACACAGCTGAAACCCTAATCCTGATCTCAGATCAGAGTTCTGCTGCTGTCGGGTCAGAATTAAATGTCACTGTAATATTCTCATAGAATATGCTGTATGTTCCATTTAATGACAGTATTTGATGCAACCACTGCCCCCACTGGATGCTAGATGTAATTGAGTGTGATTTCTTATTATCTATACCGAGTCCTTCCCCGCACATGCTCAGTGTAAGTTTGTATACCAACGTACGGTATCCAGTGCTCTAGTTCTCGTTGTTATGTAGCCATCAATAAAAGGCACAGCACGTCGTTGTCTGAATATGATTTTGTACACGCGTACAAACAAGACAGTCACTCGTCACTGAGGTCACACTGTCATCTGATCCTTCAGCTGAAGTGAAAATTAGATAATCTGGAAAATCTATATCTATATATAAATAAATGCTTAAAAGAGTTTCCCTCCAGGAAGTGTATTCCTGGCAGTGTGGAGGAGGATTTGAAGCAACAGTTAGACCGGTGGTAGCCAACCCATTTGTTTTGCGACAGTTAAAAATGAAGCAGCTGTGACTTTGGACCTCATCAGGCCAGGAAAGACAAAAATGTAGTAAATAGAAATACTTTATTTTCCCTTAAATCAGCCCCTCAGATTTATCTTGGGAGCTCTCAGGGGATTTCCTGACTTCAAGACTTAAAAATAGTCATTAAGTTAATGAGGTCTGCAAGCATTTATTTATGAGATTATATAAAACATTTTAGAGATATCATATTTAAGATCCTGAAGAAACCCTTCACTCAACTTTAATTCATATTCTAATAATTCCTTTACAAGAACAAATACAATCCAGTGAACAAACAACTCCATCTTCCACAGCAGAGATTATAAGAGAAACTGATTTTGTCTAATTGTGCCTCTAAATGAAAGTATGAACAATGACTGTTATCAGACTTTTCAGGATGCTACACCTCCAATGCAGACATTTCAAAGTAAAAGCACCCAACAGAATGTGTATAAAGAGTAAAACACCTGCCTGCAACTCCACCATAGACAAATGCAAAACATTACAATCATATCTATAATTACAAACAAAGCTTTTTGTCTATTTGTTTGTGATTTAGGCCTGAATCTGATCACCTGATCTATAACTTCTCTTCACAAACAGCCAGAAGAAGCCAGTAGCTAATTTTGAATCTTAAAAATAAATAATAATGTACATTTATTGTAAGTACTGCACTTAAGGTACTTAAGGGAAATATTGTACTTTTTTACTTCACTACATTTATCTGACAACTTTTACTTACTTTACAAATGCAGATTGTTACACACAAAATATGTGAAGAGTTAATAAAGCTACCCAACAGCTAAACTCATCCATTAGTCAATCAGCCGACTGACAGAAACGTTTGTATGGAAAAACATTTGATGGTTCTCAATGTGAAGATTTGCTGCTTTGAATGATATTAATAATTTGAATGTTTTTGTATTCATTTTGAGGTTTGAACTGTTGGTTGGACAAAACCAGCATTGTGATGATGTCACTTTGGGCTCTGGGTAATTGTGATGGCATTTCTTACTATTTTCAGAATTTTTACAAAGCAAATCAACATTTTGACTGATTACAATTACTTTTACTTCAGCAGTATCTAAATACTTCCTGCACCACTGACTTACACAGTGTTGTTGTTGTGTACTCACATGACCAGCTGACAGTCGGGCGTCCCACTCGGACAGGGACTCTGAGACTTGATGGTGTACTTCTCAGTTCCACACGCCACGGCAACAGTAACTGCACGCTTCTGCACGAACGCACACCAGTTCCTGCACAACACACACACACACACACACACACACACACACACACACACAGTCAGGATACTGATGCAGAGTGATAACATGTCCACAGTGTTTTAGGAAGACAGATGAGATCATTTCAAAAGCCTTGAGAACACACACAGTCTTTAGCTGCTGGTGAATTAGCTTGTTTGCAGTTAGGTTGTTGACTCCTTCCTGTTTGGGTTCAGAGGTCAAACATGGTGTCTTCTCCTCATTGACCACCAACAGCCCCAAACCCAATCTCCACCCTACAGCCTAACCACTTACAGACTTAGGACAGCACTTTGTGACATACAAATTTAAGATTTTTAAGAAGAGTTTTAACTGTTAGGACTTTTTAAACTGTGATTTCTTAGTAAGTTTTTAACTTTATCCACACAAATCACATATTTACATCTTCAGCAAAGTCTGCCAGTGCTCACTGTGAAAACTGTTCAGTGATACGACCCACAGTGTTTGAGCTTTCGTGTTGCCTCGGTAGGTGTTCCTGTGTGTCAACAATGACTCAGCACTTTCAGGTCACAGTAACACACTTCTTCTTCCTCGTCCTCTTCCCTCTGTCTCTCTAATTCTTTTATTCAGGTTTAATTCACAGTTCAAACCTAACTCTATCTCTCTCAGACAGACAGGCAGACACACACAAAATCAACATAAAAATGGACGACATGTCTTCACTTCCTCCCACTGTACACAAAATAAAGCCAAAATACTGTCGCTGCCATATTGTGCTGGAGACATCATTGGAAGCCAGAGTCTGTGCAGTAGTGATTGGAGTTACTTTTTTTCAAAATAAAAACCCCAGATAGTAACTGTGTCTTAACAGGAAGCCAAGAATGAGCCTTGTTTTTCAAAATGAAACCCCCCTCAACGGCCACTGCATGTTAACAAGAAAACTAGGGATGCATCAATTTTTTCAAAATAAAAACCCCATAGAATAACTTTCTCTCAACAGGAAACTAGAGATGGAGTCTAGCAGTTACTTAGTACTGGTAATATTAATATTGGGATATGCACCAAGCATCAGGCACACACAGCTCCAAGCTCATTGGTTCCTACACACACACACAGTAAGGTTTCAGTCACTGAGCTGCAGTGGTGATACTGAGGCAATGTGTGTGTGTGTGTGTGTGTGTGTGTGTGTGATGAAGACACAGGGTTACAGGTGTTACATAAGGTATGTTTGGTGTCTTGATGGGATCACCCTACTGAACCTGTGACACACCACATAAGTTTGTGTGTGTTAGTGTGTTGTGTGTGAAATACACACCATGAAGTCACAGGGGAGATGAGCCCAGAGAGAGAAACTCAGGGTGGTTAACAAACTCAGACTCTTCACTGAACCTGCTTTCTGGAACAGATTCCATGACTGTTTTAGATTCTTTGGAGATAAATGTTTTTCACAGGAACAATACTTTTTTTTAAATATATTTTAATACCTGAAAAATACTTGCATGAAATACTGTTGCACTGACATTTTCAGAATGTGATTACACTCATTCAGATGTTATCTCTGTACTCTTGTGTTGTTCCAGCTGAACTGCTGTGGTGCTTTTTATGCTTTTTATGTATTTTGTTTTTGGACATGGTCTCGTTTATTCTTCTATTAGTACCTCATGCCCCCTCTGTTGAATCTGTTGTGGAGCCAACCCTGCATGGTTTTGGTGTAAGTGTGTTTACTGTGATGTTGATGTTGGACTGTTTGTCTCAGTACTTCCTGTCAGCTGACTCTGGCTGACAGTATCAACAACAGCTCTGAGAGTTCAGCTTCACTTTTATGTTACACAATAATTCCTGTGTTTCTGGAAGTGACTCTTTATACAAACACAAACCATTATCACACTGTGGATTTATAGATCAAAATCCCCCTTTTCTGTTTCTGTAAAACAAGTAGTCTTCGTCTTGAACCAGTGTCCACATATTCATTCAGATTTGATTTGGGGCGGGCACCATCTCCATCATATGTGACTCATAACTCATTTACATTTTCAAAAGAGTGTAATTGCTCCATTTTCAAAATTTTCCCCCGGGCCTCTTCCTCCTGATGGGTGAGGGAGATGTATGTAGATAATAGTTGTCTACATGCTATCAGTACCAGAAGATAAAGTAAGACAGGAGGTCTCCTATTAGTCTGTTTGCGGGTTCATATGCACGTTCACAAATCATGGAAAATCTTCACTTTCATAACAAAATTTTACAGAAACCAGTTTTACTCTGTGATTCATTATAGTGACTTACTATACTACAAAGGCCTATATACAGGCTCTTTTTAAGAAAAGTCTTAAAAGACTTATTTGCAAGATATTAGTACCACTTCAAGTTTTAATGGCAGGATAGTCAGAGACAGTGGTGAATGCTGAAAATGTATTGTACTTAGTCTAATCTTCCTTTAAAACAAGTCTATGAGGAACAAGTGATAATTGTAAAGCATCAAAGGCAGACTGAATAGTTAGAGCCTGGGTCATATAAAGCTGTATCATCTGCATATAAATGGACATTGAAATCCTGATTAGGAAGAATGTAATTTATGTATAATGTCAATAGTAATGGTCCAAGATTGGTCCCCTGTGGCACCCCGGTACCAGTCCACAGCCTGGATTTATTAACCACTGCACTACATCTTAAAATCCATTGTACAAATTACAGGGCAGCCAATGGGAAGTTGGGTCTAAATATTGAGAATATGCTCTTTTGCCATATATTTCTATTTTTCTGTAACCCAATCCTCGTGGATAAAGCATAAAATCATCAGGCTATTTACTAATTCATGCACGAGGGTGATTCATCAATAATATATATATATAATAATATACCAGCATACGTGCTATTCTTGCCATCACCATCAAAGCGTGGTGGCTTCACTCACATTAAAGATGTAGGCCATTTTTAAAATATATATATTTTTGTCATTTTTGCTGAAACTTTCACTATATCCTGACAGTAGTACATCAGACTGATAATCTGTGAACAAATCAAGCTCCACTGGTTCCTCCCAGTGGTCCTAATGGCATTTGGAAGAATCCACCAGGCCTGAACGAAAACAACCAATCTAGAACAAGTCAGAGGAACATGATTTTTTTTCCACAGATTATCTCTCTCATGTACTACTGTCAGAACACAGTGAAAAGTTCAGCAATAATGAAGAAAAGTAATTTTTATAAAAGTTACCGCTGGAGCTTTAAAGGACAATTCCGGCGCAAAATGAACCTGGGGTTAATAACACATGTGTACCGAGTTGGTCCGTTCTCTGGGATATGTTTTCATGCTAATCGACCGTGACCGGTTTTAGCACAAACCGCTAATTAACTTATAACACTAGTCAACAGGGCACAGAGTAACGTGAAAAGAAATCGCTTTTTATACCACTAACAAGACTCAAAATAGCCCACACTTACACGGTAGCATAATGAGGTAGCATAATGTTTTGTACAGACTGTACAAAACACTGCGTCTCTTGGGTGTCGCGATGCAACAGGTCCCACTCCGTGCAACACAGGCACTCCTCTTCGGTGGCCATATATTAGCTTCACAATGTCCGCAGGTACACCACCAGTTTCCCGAACTGCTGGAGCTCCGTGAAAGGGCTACGAGAGAGAGAGCTACCGGTAGTCAATGCCGCAACACAGCCTCGTACTTCGGGAAACTGGTGGTGTACCTGCGGACATTGTGAAGCTAATATATGTCCACCGAAGAGGAGTGCCTGTGTTGCACGGAGTGGGACCTGTTGCATCGTGACACCCAAGAGACGCAGTGTTTTGTACAGTCAGTACAGATTTCCCCTCTCTGATAAACAGAGCTGTACTTGAAACTTTTTTCCATGTCCCGAAAATAAATTGGAGGCAGTGACTCATACCGGAGGGACCAGATGGACAGTTATCCACTGAGTAAGTACACTAGACAAGTTGTGTTTTACATCTGTGCTTTTATTTCTGATATATTGAGCAAATTATGTTTGTTTTAGTTCACATTGCCAGCTGTAAGTCTTGATCATTGATCTGCATGAATGACCTAACCCCTGACTGTTCTCCCAAGATAGCGCCCGCCTGTATACGCGAACGCTACTGTTGTTCTAAACTATCTTTTTAATAAACTGTCTGTACACTTACAAAGTTCTCAGTGCTTCGGTTTATAGGTAGGGGCCCTCATTATGCTACCGTGTAAGTGTGGTGCTATTTTGAGTCTTGTTAGTGGTATAAAAAGCGATTTCTTTTCACGTTACTCTGTGCCCCGTTGACTAGCGTTATAAGTTAATTAGCGGTTTGTGCTAAAACCGGTCAAGGTCGATTGGCATGAAAACATAACCCAGAGAACGGACCAACTCGGTACACATGTGTTATTAACCCCAGGTTAATTTTCCGCCGGAATTGTCCTTTAACTCAAACATCAGAAAAAACAGACTTTGTTAGTGTGACTCACTCTGTGCACCAAAATGGCCTTCAATTGGAGAATACACAAACTAAAACCTACAGGTACCTGCAGGTTTTCAGTTTTTTGTTTTTGGAGTGTTTTGATTGAGTTTAGATATCCAGAGACAGAACACAAGGTGGAGTCAGAGTGAAAATCTCAGTAATAGAATTATACATCTATTGTTTCTACATGTGAACAAACTCCTCTGACTCAGAAAAGCCCTTTGTCATTTCCTGTGGTGTCATTTCCTGTGGAGAGCTGTGACATCACTGAGGGTCAACAGTGAAGAAACAAACACATACGCATAGTTGTGTGTACAGGATGTCCCACCTCATCCTGAGCTGCTATACACACAAAAATTATATTTTTTTAATTAAAAATAAAAACTAGAAATACAATACAGACATAAAATAAATAAAATATAAAGTACAGACAACTTAAGCTATAAAAACAACCAGGCAAGCTAAGCAGATACACAAATTGGAGGAAATTAATTATGTAGTGGGAGCATTTTGTGCTGTAATCATACCCAGAGACCACATGTGTATGATAATGATTTTGATATGTCTAGGTTGTTCTCTTTACTTATTGTGTTGTTACTGTGTGTAATGCTGCTGCTACACTGCAATTTCCCAGCTTGGGCTCAATAAAGTCTATCTGTCTATCTATCGAGCTGAGCTGGACGGACTGGTGGTACTAATGTAGCTCCGCAGTAGCATTAAGAGACACCATCAGCCAGCCATGGCAGTTCAACCATCAGCCATGCCAGGTATACATGCATAGGTAAAAAAATTAACAAGCAAATGAGCCGCTTTATACTGAGCAACCTGCAACATTTTCAGAGATTTTAATGCACGTGACCAGATTAGACAACATGAACTCATGGGATGATGTATAGCATGCCACTTTTAACCATATTTCGCATGTATGTTGCATGTATTTTAAGCTTTCTGTGTGTCATTTAACATAGTTTGAGATGGCACATTTTATGAGTTTTGGACGTGCAGTTAAAGGATGAAGTTAGGTGATCTTTGTCGTCATGGTAACAATAGTCAGATTGTGATACAGTTGCAGTTTGGTAAGGTTTAGGAAAACATTATGGTTTGGGTTAAAATAAGTATGTTACTTATGTCACTAACTAACTAAATTAAATATGTTACACAGTAAAGCAAGAAAAACTTTATATTGTTTAATGTTTACTTTTGGTTTTTAAATGGGACTCTTTAATACGACACCTGACAATTTATTTCTCTTCAACATTCATGCATAAAATGACACGCTGTCTCTGCAGGGACATCCTTTGTCCCCTAAACAGTGTTTGAGAAACACTGATTTTTAAGATGAAACTGCGTTACTAAATGCTTTTACTGGTTTTAATCACAGGTCCGTTTGTTTTGGAGGGGAGGAGACCTCTGCAGATAATTCGGCTCCTGGTAGAAATCTTCTGAACGATGAACACTGAAGGAATCCTAACTGGGAGAAGCTGACTCAGAGATGGCAATGGTGGTGAAGACAACAACTCCCATGATCACACACTACTTCATCTTCTGTTACTGTTTTTATGTGAGAGACACCCTGTACATTTAAACCAGGATAGTGGGCCATCAATAGTTACACTCAGAAGTTCTCAGTATTTGTGCTTATTGCCAGTTGAGGGTTAGAATCCGAACATATTGGATTTTGTCTTGGAAATATGGTGTCATCACTATACATAATACACCACATATCTATATCTATACCGTAGAGCTCCATTGTTGTCCAAAAACTATTAAAAACACATCAATGAGCCACTTTGTTGCACTGTTCCTTTATTACCGTGAACACACACACTATAGTTTACTTTGACTCAATAACGCACACAGTCCTGCTGCCCTAAATACTCACACATTAATCAGCAGCACAATGAGGAAATGTTAATTATGTAATGTCGACTGATTATAGCCTACTTATTTGATTTAGTTATGAAATGGGTTAGAACACTGGTCTCTGGTGTCAAAGTCCTGCACAATACTGACCTCTGACCTCTAACTAGTGTGCAGTACATGACTGTTTATACGAGGTATACCGGATACGGGGTATGCAGAGTTGGTTGTATCCAAACACACCTTCAGGCTCATGTCCTCTAGAACACTTTCATGCCCAGGTGAGTTTGAAAACATCAACAGAGGGCTCAGAGGAAATTTGGGGATTTGAGGGCGCTGGAACAACATCAGAGAAATCTTCACCTTCAGGTTAATTTGACTTGTCAGACTGAGCTTTGGGAGCACGATCACATCAACTAGAGCTTTCTCTCTCTGTTCATCTTTTCTACTTCATGTGATGGAGCTTAATCTCAGATACTTCCTCCTCTGTCCTCGTTCAGTCTGAGAAAAAACTAAATCCTGTGGTCCCATTGTAAAAGCAGACTTATCACACGTAGTTTGTCAGTTACCTGATGTGCAGCAGATTTGGAGTTGGTCAGGACTTCCGAAACCTCCTCCTCTGTCTGATATCAACATTTCATATTAAGCAACAAGAAGTTCTGAGATGAGACGTGCTGTTTGAGCAAAGTGAATCAAATGATGTTTATGTTGGATCACTGAGAATCCTCCTTGGATGCTCTCACTCTGTTAGAGAAGATGATGTTTAATTCATTCCACGGTGATGAATGATTGTAATTTCCTGGAGTTGAGAATGCCTTTAGAAATCCCATAGAGCCTGTTTGAAGTTGTTTCAGCAGAGCACAAGAGTTTTTCCAGGTAAGAAAACTAAGACATAAAGCAACATCATTAGAGTATAATAAACTGAATATAAGAATCATTGTCCCTCCCAATCCAGAAACTGCCATGGCTGGTCACAACAGCTAGAATTTCTGAGTCACTGGAAAACTCATGTGTACTGGTTAAAGTAAAAGAAAATCATTCTTAAGGTCTGGAACAAAGAGATATCTCCTTAAACAGATATGGCAGTCCTTCTTTGACTATATGATAGCACTGACACATGACTTATACCTTCAGTTAAATATTTGTTTGTTATATACTTTCCAAAACATAATGTAATTGTAATTGTAATGAAGAAGAGACCAATTATTTTTCTTTCTTTTCTGATTTCTTTCATCTGAAAGGGAGACGTGGGATGAAGCAGGTGGGATGAATCATTATGATGAGCCTTATATATCTACAGAGTAATATAAAAGTGTTCTGCGGAGTCCACCATGTTGAATCACCATGTTTCTACAGGAGCCAAGAACAGACAAATCAAACACTGGCTCTAGATAGGGCATTTTGTTGCAATCTCCGTAGTTTTTCCTACACTTTTGGACAGAGAGCTGTATTAAAATGGTTGCAATCTGCAACTTCACCACTAGATGCCACTAAATCTACTCACTGGTCCTTTAAGTAAAGTAATGCATTACTTCTTTTTAAACTAACAAGTAATGTCTAATACATTACTTTTTGGAGTAGCGACCGCAACGTTGCTAATAACTGAATAAATGAAGCATGAAGTGATTTTTCAAGAGTCTGTGGATTGGGCCTTTTGCGTTTTTCATGAGTTTCGCAGCTCTGGAGCTTGTCCTACACACTTTGACTTCACCACAACACACCACTACATCCTACACACTGGTCCTTTAAAGTATTTGTAATAAATAAATATATGACTTTAAATAATACAAAATCATATCAATAAATACCAACTATTTCTAACTCCTACGGCTATGTACTGATTATGAGACACACTGCATGCAGACGGCCCCCCACCCCTCCTACATATAGAGCAAAGACTGAGTTTTCCTGGTTTTCATGATTAAAACAGGTTTATAACCACAAAATAACTGCTGGATTGTGTTGAATGTGTCTAACTGAAGAGCTGTAAGCTCAATCTTCCTTCTTTCCAACACAAACATCCAGTCATTTGCTTTAATTTTGTGCTGTCAGTTTGTAAGAGGAGGCGCCACTTTGTTCAAACAGCACTTCTCATTTTGGACCAAGGATCCTCAAATCTGCAGACATCTCGTCTTTATTTGGGGCTCAAAGTGTCACAGTCACACAGCTGTGATCTGTAAAACTGTCACTTTTTAGCTGCTCTGTGTTTTGGTGATGTTCAAGTAAAGAGATCTCTGTTCCAGAGCGAGACCTTGACTCATCCAGAGAGAGACGGACGAAAACAAGCTGCAGGGTTTCTGCTGCAGGTCCAAGAGTTCAGGTTCAGATCTGAAAGATGTTTGTGAAACAGCCAAAGTCTGAATAATGAGACTGTAGGAACCCTGAGGACCACAAAACCGGAGGGAACTCTCATAATAATGGCATGTTCACATAGAGAGACAAGCACATTTTTTATGCACTGAAATTAAATACAAAGTCAGTGCAAAGAGGTAAAATTCATATTTTCAACGAAGCTGAACAGAGTCCATTTGAGCAAAAAACTGTGCATATATAGCAGGGCTGTGCAGTGTGTTGTATGAGGAGGACTGGGTAGAGTGGAGAGAGCACAAGGAGCTGAAGAAGAAGCCGTTCATTCAGCCACCAGTTAAACCAACAACTCTGATAAAGATGAGCCCAGCTACAGGTAGGTGACCCGGTGCAGCCAGGACAACCTGGAGCTCAACGCTCGAAAGGACGTGGAGATGGTAGTGGACTTACCGAGCCCCATCAGGACCAAAACCTCACATCACAAGAACAGTTTCTTTCTATCTGCACCTGGCCTCATCAACAAGTTCTGGGACCCCTACTGACACTGACTCATATACCCCCACCCCTACAGATTACATTAATGTTACATGGTAAAGTTATATATTGTCTTTTATTGTCTTTATAAGATTCTTTTATATATTATTGTTAATCTTCTATTTTTGCTTCTTGAAGTGCAGTACTTGCTTTTGTCTTTATTTATATTTTGCACGTACTATGTTTATGTTCGGTTTTACTTTACGGGGATCCAAATGAGCATATAGCCCTAATTGAAAGAGACTCCATTCAGAAATTGTAAAAGTTGTTTGCTTGTCGTCTGGCAGACAGACAATGAATTCAGACTTTTTACAAATTGGCATCATTATGTAGTTTAATGAACATCATTTCCCATAAGCTGTAGGCAAATGCCACAGCTCTCTCTATCCTTCACGCTGTTAAAAGCATCTCTTCCTACAGTTCAGACATCTTCACATCCAGCTGTAACTTCCACAAATCCCACCACAAAGACCTTATCTGACTGTTAGTCATGTTCTGATGCATTGTCAGCAGCAGAGTTCATCCACCTGCATGAACATCAGTCTGATAAGTCTTTATCTAAATATTGTCTTATCGACTTTCCTTTGGACGTCCTTTCATCTGGCAGCTGTGTGTCTCTGCCTCCTGATAACGGCTGAATGAGCAGTAAATGATGCCTTCATGGTCACATTATCTCCAGCTCTCTTTGATCTGAATGTATCTGCTCAATGAGCGTCTTCTTCTTCTTCTTCTGATGAGTCCAACAGAGGCAGCACGTGCTCTGAGCACCTGGAGGCTGAACTTTGAAGATCAGCAGAAATTCAAGCAGCTGAGGAGGTTGAACACCAAGAAAAAAAGAACAAATCTTCCTCTCAGCCTGGAAAGCCACCATGATGGGAAGAAATGAAGAGCGAGGAGAAAGGAAGACTTTGTGTATACTTCAAAATAAGAGCATATACTGTTAATATTTGTCCATTTGTCTATCTCTGCAGCAGTGAAGTGAAACCAATGGCTGCCTGGAAGGAAGGAAGTTAATCTTAAAACTAATGAAAATGATAGCAGGATTTCTTGTCAATGGACTACAACATGTGAAAACAACAGAATGCTTCTTCAATCTTTAAGGGCCTCTCAAGATCTTCTTTTCTAAAACCAACAACAAACTTCTTCACCTCTACTTCATCAGCGCCTAACTACCTTGTTGACCTCTGACCTCTAAAGCATGCACAACCCCCCCTCCCAACCAATCATCAACCCTTAGCCTCTGAAGATAACGCTGAGGCTAAAAAAACAGAGCAACCCTGGAAAGCTGCTCTCCATTAAAGTAACACAGCGGCGAATCCCAGCACAAAGAGCTCCGTTTGTGAACGATGTCATTAAAGCAGCGTTTAAAGTGGGGGGGGGTCACCGTTGAGGGGTTGGGTCTTTGAGCTAATGGAGGGTTGTTTTGTTAAGAGCCCTCAGGGATCATTTTATCAGGGAATCTGTGGATGGGTCCTGCAGTTTAATGTATGGATATGGGTCAGAATAATGACGAAGGCTTGTATGAGCGCGCTCCAAAAAAATGTCACCCGAGACATTTAATCCTCTTATTTAGTCTGTCACACATCTTACCGCTTCCAAACGCATTTTTAAAAACTACAGCAAATTAGTCCACTTCTGATCTGGGGGAATGTGATAGATTCCTTTTTTTCAATAGGAAAAGGACAAATGGAAACACATTTTTCATCTTTATGCATTGCACAGAGGTGTTTTATGCCAAGTTCACACTACATGACTTTAACCCAGTTTTTGGAGCTCACTGACGAATGCCCTCAAATGGCAAATTGGTGCTCACTTCTGTGGGGATGATCGCTATGTGTGTACTGTTTGAAGACGTGACCCTAAGACTTCGACGGGATCTCACCAATGCCCAAAAAATATCTAGCTGGCTATCACCCAATACGATGTTGTTTCGAAAAAAATCTCCACACTAAAACCAGAGGAGAAGCCATGGAGCATGCACTGTTTACAAACAAGTAGTAGTAGTCCGCCATTGTTGTTGTTGTTATGACGTGTCTAGCAGCGGTGGCGAAGGTTAAAGGCTAGAGAGGCGGGGCTAATCCATTTTCGCTGTCCAGACGACTCCGGGCAATCCGGCATTTTTGGATTTCCCCACTCTGGGACCCGTTTCTAAAAAATACCGTTTTCACACCCCGAAAACGCTGTATCCGTCGGGATGTGAGGCAGATACGATAAAGTATTTATCCGGATTCGAGAAAAACGTATTCGTGAGGACAGGCCCTAAATGTCTGGTTGTGTCGGGAGCCCTGCAATGAGCTACAGCCAACGAGACCTGGGTACCCTCGCTCTCTGGCACTAGAAAGTAAGCAGTGAACCAGGTAAGTACTTTAGTAATGACCAAAAAAACTCATCAAATACTGATTCACACATAACGGATTGTTAACAATGTTATGTTCAATTTAAGGTGTATCTGATCCACCAACTTCTTTATTTTTGAAAAAGCTCTTATTCCCACACTGAAACTACAACGGAGGCTGAGCGAGTCGAGTAAAGTTTGTATGAAATAGTTTATCTAAATGGATTATATTAATGCTAAATTGACAAGACAACTGTCGACCTCTGACACCCTTTAGCTTGTGTTTATTTTTTATTGTTTTGTCACCACTACAGAAACACTCAGTAACTGCTAAATAGTACGGTTATCTAATGTAGACTGCAGTTAGTTATTAGTTTGATTAATGGTTTAATGTGTGTATTGATTAATGATGCTTGCATATCAGGCTAATTATCAGCCAATTGTCCTCTCCCTAACAGCAGTATGCTGTAAATTGTTGCCCATTGTGTCTGTTTTTAAAGTACATTTGTAATTACATTTCCTAATAACATGATGTGCTCGCTATTAATGGTGTTAATATATGACTCCTGATGAAACACTCTGGGATTACCCCGTTGCTGATCAGTCATGTAGTTTGCAAACCACAAAGACTTCAAGACTCTCTATTACAGTACAGAGGTCTGACTACTTTCAAAGTCATGTAGTGTGACCAAAGCATTAGGAAGAAAATAATGGTCCACATTCCTCACACAGTTGAACTCAGGTGATAATGCGACTGAGCTTGTCCCTGTTGTACTGCTCAGTGTCTTGTTTGTATGTCTTGTCACTGTGGGTGACTGTGTTCGCTCTGCTGCCCAGTTTTACCACACTGTCCTGCGGCTTTCATGTTCGGAAATCCTCTCAAAAACGGAAAGAGATCCTGAAGGTACTATCAAGTCTGAATAACACATACAGGAAACAAAACAATATCTTCTATGACAAGCTAACAGTTCTCTCTCACAACATCTCATAAAAATCTCTGATTAATTTGACCAGATTTGGTTTATAACAAAACCAGGTGGGAACGGAGGCGTCCGTTTTTCTTCAAAAGGCAGACTGTGTTGCACTACAGAAGATAATCCACATTGTTCATTGTTACCGCAACTTCTTCTTTTAACAAATACTCATTTCTGCCAACTATGAATTAACGATGGCAACAGACAGCAGACAGACATTACCATCCTTAGAGCTGCTACGGGTTTTATTTTGAGTCGAGACATAAAATAATAAACTGCAGTTGAAGTTTGTTTTCTGCCCAGTGTGAAACCTGTGAGGACTGGCTCGGTCTAATACCTGGAGGACAAACACAAAGGGGACACCTACAGTCTGTCTGAGGCTAATAAAGTCATAAAATGAATGTACAGCGTCTGGGCTGTGTTTGTGTGTGTGTGTGTGTGTGTGTGTGTGTGTGTGTGTGTGTGTGTGTCAGCAGCATGGGTGGTACCAGCCCATTATAAGCATGCTGGCAGTCAAAACATCTAAACGCCTGCTTGGTATTTCTTCATGCATTAGGTGTGACTTGTGTGTGTGTGTGTGTGTGTGTGTGTGTGTGTGTGTGTGTGTGTATTGTACTTTTATCTTTGTAAGGACCAAACTTGCATTTCAGGCTGTGATGTTTTTGGACAGGGAGGACATTTTGTTCTTCAGAGGACTGTTTGAGGGTCCACATTTGATTTGATTTGATATTTTAGAATTCAGAGAATCAGGTTGAGTGTAGTGAAAGTCCAATGAGAGCCTCACACATATAGAAGGTACAAACATCAGTGTGTGAGGTCTGTGTGTCAAATGTTTGTTCCTAAAAAAATTGATATGTGAAACCTGAGCAGGACAAAGTGAATTTGGTCTTTTGTATCTGCAGCACTCAAAATAAACGTACCTTTCACTGAACTTGAGGGACGTTAATTTAGATCACATAAAACATACTAAACATGTTGTGAGGATGTGAAGGTTCTGGTCTTACCAGGAAGTGGCAGAGGAAACTGTTGTTGGTGTAGTTGTCACAATTAGCTCAAAGACTACCTCAACCAACTAAAGACAAAAACAACCTACACCACAAACAACACCACACTGAGCTTTAGCTACTTGAACTACTCTATATACACTTAGCTAATTTAGGCCAGTGGTTCCCAACCTAGGGGTCAGGCCCCCTCCAAAGGGTCACCAGATAAATCTGAGGGGTTGTCAGATGATTAATGGGAGAGGAAGGTTCTCACACACAAATCTGTTTTCAGTTTTTGAAAATACTAATTGTACGAACTTAAGTAAATATTTTTACTTTATACCCATGATCTCAGATATTAAATGAGTATAATGTTATTGGAACTGCAATGATTAGTCAACTATTAAATTAATCGCCAACTACTTTGATTATTAATTAATCATTATGAGTCATTTTTTTTAAAGAAAATGTGTCCAAATTCTCTGATTTCAGCTTCTCAAATGGGAATATTTTCTGGTCTCTTTAGTCCTCTACGACAGTAAACTGAATATCTTTGGGCTTTGGGAAATAGTGATCAACATTTTCTGACATTTTATGGACCAAACAACTAGTTTAACCAATAATGAAGATAATATAGATATATTGTAGACTATATGATTAAATATATAAGAATATATGGATTTTCATTTTCTATTCACATGCTGATAAATTCATACAGTGAATCAATTAATTATTGAAATAGTGAAAAATGTCCATCACAAAGACGACATCATCATCAGATGTCTTTTGTCCGACCAATCATCCATAACTGAAAGATATTCAGTTCACTGTGATATAAGACAAGGAAAAGCAGCAAATTAAAATAGTTACTGATTAGTTTTCTATCAATCTGACTAATCAATTCACAAATTAATCAATGCAGTTCTACGTCCCACTTCCTCACACAGCTTTCCTCAGTGAAAGATAGAACATCCTCAGATGGCCAAAAGCACAGAAAAAAATGCAGTAAGTGAAGCTTGAGTTCACTCACCCAGTTCGGGCTGGGTAGTTCCCTCTCTCTCCCAGAGGGGGGGTCTCTGTCGCCCCAGGATAAAGCCTCTCGAGGTGAGGAGGGAACGCTACTCCTCCTCCTCCTCCTCCTCCTCCTGTTGCTGCTCTTCCTCCCAGCTCCTCCTCCTCCTCCTCCACTTCAGGGTCTCGTGCCCTCACCTCACAGTGAGCGCTCACCAGTAAGCCCAGCACCAGCACCAGCTCTCCCACTGCTGTCATGTCTGCTCTCGTCCACATCACTGAGTGGAGACTTGCACGACCACCAGCTGCTTTTAAACAGCTGGAGGAGAGAGAGAGCGAGGACTTGGGAGACCACACCTCCTGTTTCCTCGGCTGGCAGAGTGTTTATAACTCTCTCTCCATGTGGGGTGGAGGGAAGAATGCATCCAGTAGTTGCTGAGACATTTCAGTCTGGACCAAAGAGGTCGAGACGTACAAACTTTACTGCTAGCCTGCTATCAAGGCTAAAGATAAATAAATAATGAATGAGTGATCATAACTTGCACAATAAAGTTAGCTGTGTGGAAAGATGTCTTCAGAAGCCATGTTTCCATCCACATGTATCACAAACTACCCAAATTTCAAGCAAATTGGCAAAAGAAAATGTGAATGAATGCTTGTTTCTACTATCGGTATGTGATTATTAGGAGTTGTTTCATTGAGATAAGCAGTAGCAATTCTCCAGCTGACAACCAGAAGAAGAGGGCGCAACAAGGTGACGCCATTAAAAGAGCACCAGTTGAAGCTCGGACAGTGAAAAACAATCCAGAAAACAGGATGGAAATAAGACATTTCATGTGAGGAAGGTTGGATCTGTGTGGAGGGATCGTGGATGTTTTGTAGAGCAATGGGAGCGATGAGAAAGTGTGTTAATGCCCTTTAATCACAAGAGGGCGGCCCACCTCCCCCAGCTTCTACTTTGAATGGGAGTCTGTTAAACTGAGTTAGAAACACCATTCACAGTGGCTAGTTTTTGCTAACCCTCTATTTAGTATTTTTCTATTTTGATGCAATGGTTCAGAATTGGGCTTTAGACGGCTATAAAAACACCAGTGGACATTATATGAAGATATAACGCACTCACACTCCCTCCACAAACACACACAGAAACATTTACACACAGCCATGAATGTGCTTCTAGTGACTGTAAAGCTCCAGCGGACTGTTTCAATTTCTGAAATTGAGGATTTTTTTTACATTTATTTAGCTGTTTTCATCAAACCTTTCTAATACAACACTTCAAAATACGATGATGGAAACACAGCTAGTGTGTCTGTATTCAAATATCACTGATTTGCACTTAGTATAATTACACATTCACATCTTCTCAACAGCCTCAAGCAGTCAGACTTCTAATGGAGGCAGTTATTATTTAGTGTGTGGACAAGTGTTTCATTTTTCTGTCTAGTTTTCTCTCTCTCATACAACTCTATGTGCATGCACTCCTCTATGGGGCCATTATTGTAGCAGAACTCTTTACAAATGTGAGTGGAGAGTTGGCTGAAAAGTCCAAGTGCTCCAAGAGCTGGAAATAAGTGATCAGTTATAACTCAGATGGGCCTCTCAATTGGCTTTTTACATGTTACTTTTATACACTTTTACAAATCTGATTGCACACACATGGATTAAGATACAGTAACACAGCTCTCCACTGACATTTGTAAATAGTTTTGCTACAATATTGGCCCCATACTCCTCCTGCACTCCTTTACTCCCCTCTGTCTTCAGCCTTTTCCTGTGGAAGTGATAAGAACAGAGGAAATCCACTGACCTGCAGAAGAAATGAGCTCCTTCCTTTCTCTGTGTGTGTGTGCTCCAGTACTATCCATGTGGGGGCCATTTGGTTTAGTGTGGACATTCTTCAAAGGGCTGAAGGAGGGTTAAGACTTTTAGACACTGCCGGCAAAAACATTGTTTCTTCATCCACTGTTAAATTGTGAGACTTGGGGCTATGTTGTTTTTTTTCAGACGTGTGGAAAATACGTTTGTTGTACTACACTTTGGCTATTTGCAGTGATTGCAAAGATTTTTCCTAAATTTACAAAAAGTTTGCATCAGTTAATGCCCCTATGTAACATTTAATTATACATTTTTAGAAAACTTGTAAAATAATTAAGCCCGGTCCACATTGCAAAAGTGAGCAGTGTAGCTGTGTGTCGTGGAATGCCTTTTATTTCATACTAATGAAATGCTAACAACCGAAAAAATGAAGCATGAAGTGACTCTTCAAGAAGTCAATGACAGGCCGCAGAAAATTGCTGATAACCCGACTGCAAAGATTAGTGTAGTGTTCTGCAGGCAAAAAGGCATTAGAGGACTGTTAAAGGACTGACGGACAGAAATCAATGTGCTACAAGCGGAAAAACACCCCCTTGAGGAGGAGAGCGATAGTTTATATGGGTCCTCGTTTGATGAGACATTAACGAAGGCAGAGGACTAGAGGAACGTCAGTTAACTGACAGTTGAAGTCACTATCATCGACAGGAAAAGTCATTATCACACAAAGAATAATTGACCACTTCAAGGACGCGTGGCCCAGCATGGGCAAACTGCAGCCACAGTGTTTGGTACTTTTGTATTTGTTATTTTGTGCTTTTTGTTTGATTTGTTTTATTTGCATGCATTTTTTGTTTTTTACAGTTATTTTGGGCTCACTCTTATTAATACAGCAAACTGTTCCACTTTACATCTATAACTCTTGATGCAGTAGGAGACAACAGACATGTCTGTTGATTTGGTCTCCCCTTCTGTGTTCAGCGTTGAGATGTCATGAGGCAGTGTGCGACTGGAGCTCCCACCAATCCATCTGGATTGGACCCTGGACTTTATGAAGTGGGAAAATCTTTCCACTGCCACCATTTTATTCTTTAAGAGACTTGCACTTTAAACCTGCATGTTAACTTTAGCTCGTGGTATTTGTTTTGGTGTTGTTGAGCTTGTCTTTTAGTTACTAAATGAAGTTGTTCTTTACCAAATATCTGTCTGCTGTTTTGTGTCAGCACAGCTCCCCATTAGACACTCTTTTTCTTTAAAGAGTAACTAAACCCCAAAACCATTTGTTTCTGCTGAAAACCTGTGTATATGGGTAGCAGACTATATGCAGCAGACTGAGGCCTGCTGAGTAGTAGCCTGATGCTCCAGAGAACAAAAAGTACAACAAAAGTATCACACAGAAACTTTCACAAACGGATGTAAATGTGCTTCTAGTGACTGTGAAAGCTCCGCTGTCTGTGTCTCAGCTGCTCATGGCTGGTTAGCTCTGTTAGCTCTGAGCCGCTAGCTTAGTTAACGTAGCTTACTAACATTACAACCATAATAGTATATATAACTGACAGAGCTTCTTGGTCTGAAAAGTGAAGCCAAGGGGGAAACCTGCATTCTATGTAAAGGCCAGCAGGGGGAGCTCCATTGGCTGCAATAACACAGCGACTCCATTCACTTTAATGGACAATAAGCTGAACTGTCACTTCATTTATGAGCTCAGTAAACAGTTTCCTGATGAGTTTATGGTCTCAGTCGCTTGTTTCAAGTCTTCTTGCATACATTATGATGTCCATTTAGTAAGTTATGGTCAAATTTAAAGTAGAAATAGACGATAAAGCAGGGTATGCTTTTGGGTGTGGCAACCTTATGATTGACAGGTCACTCTTGGTGAGTCTGTCAGACACACCATACAAATTAGAATTAGAGAATTTACATTGTTATTTTGGATAAATGTGTGTATCAAGATGCATTTTGTGAATTGCATATATCTACTTGTTTTTCAAGTTTACATTTGGAGCACCAAAAATTTACTTTGGCCACCAAATTTAGGGACATCATGACCTGTGGGACCAGTGCTTAGAAATATAAGTGTCTATCCCTGAGTAGTAGAAAATGGAAATACTCAAGTACTTGAATCATCCGCGTCATAGAAACTACTGCTGTCTTTCACTTCAGTAACACTTTCTCTTTCCCTGTCACACATTTCAAATCCCCCCTCCTCCACCTCCTCAGAGCTTTAAAACAATACACGGAAATGACTCCCATCCACAAAACCAACCGACCCCCCCTCTCCCACTGGAAAAGTCCCTGGCTCTCTCAGCCTGGACAGGAACCTCCCTTCCTCCCCCTGGCTCCCTCTACTCACCTTCAGTTTAATTCACTTTAATCTGCTTCAGTGTTTGTTATGAACGAGCAAAACATGTGACAAGATAAAGTGTCAGAGTGAGAGGACTGATACACACTCTCACTGCCAGGACTGCAGCATTATGTTGCAGTCACCTCTGACAGTATATCATTAGTGGATAAAGCTTCCGGGCCTGAGAACTGAAGCCAATGCCTAGGTGACTTAAACCTGCATTCTTTCTCACGACCAGCAGGGGGCAGCTACATTGGCTGCAAAAACACATACGCTTGTATTCAGCTTCTTTGAAAATGACCCTCTTTCTCTGGGGCTTCAGCCCCGAATGGTTTTCTCAAAAGCCCAGGATCTGTTTAACGTCATTTCCCCTGACTCTCTCTGGCTGCAGTGGAAAATCAGTGCAGCACCAGTTCTATTACCGGGGAAATATCACCATCTATTACAGCATGGATTCACATGTAGTAGATCTACTCGTACATAAATGAACAAAAATGCTGTTTACTTTAAACTTAAAAATATTTTTTTTGCCTTTTTTTGGGTGGCAGGAGAATTTGCAACCCTCAACATTTGTTGTTTTATGGTTTAAAAATACAAGAAGACAGTTGTAACAATTAGATACAACAGCTCAGCAACTATCATGTTTTTCCCAAAATGATGATATTTGATATTCCCTCAACTGGCTTTAAAAGACACTGGGTTTTTGCCAGAGCTGAAAGTTATTGTCTGTCTTCACACCTGATATTAAATAGATTTCTTTCAGAAGGGCTAATGCAACACTGGTAGCTAATGATATCCACTATATCCACAGCTCCAGCTAGTTAGACACAGAACTAATGCAAAGTCAGTTGGGCCACACTCCAGTCTGTGCAGACCCCAAATACTGGACCCTACTGAACAGTGCTCCCAGAGTGGGTTTCAGCATCTATCTCTGGATTTGGAGATTACTGGCGCAGACATATAAAGCTCTGGATAGACTGATACGGCACAAGCAAACAACCTTCTGCTCCATTTTCTTGCTTACCAGGGTGACGAGTCAGTTGAGGCAATCTGTATCTGACCTCTGGTGACCTTGATAGTGCGGTACACATTCAAACCAATTGTGCATAGAGCATACCCCTAACCCTACAGGTGAATGCAGTAGGATATGCAACTAATAGATACCACCATAGGTTGTACCAGGTTGCATATAAAAGTACTTTATAACACTATTACGGTATGAATTTATACTCAATAACATTTAAACCTGTTTCAGGTGACAGGTTGTGCCGTAGACCTGCTGTCAACCCTTAGGTTGATCGGTTTATGTGTTAGGACGTAATTCGTTTTTACACACTGAATGCTTTCGTAATAGTAATAATGATGATAATAACTTAATAGGCTACGAGTCAATATAAATGAGTAGGCCCCAGTCAAGAAGCATAAACAGAAAAGTGACAATATCAAATGAAAAAATGCTCGAGACTGATACATTAAAGAATGGATGTGGTAGTGTAGCCCAGTGGTCCCAAACACTTTCACGTAAGGACCCCACTATAGACGCACATTAGACCACAGTCTGCCAATCTGAGAGGATTTTAAGGAATCTGAATATTTTAATTTGTTTGAAGATAATTAAGTCTTCAATCAGTGGTTAGATCAAAACAGCCAACCCCAATTCTTCCCTCTTTGTTTTAACTTTCAAAACGTGACCATTAGCTTCTAACATGTGGACTATGAAATGATTTGGGAACCTATCAGTGTGTCAAACTGAACAATAATTAGTCAGCAGTAGGGACCTCTGCTGGTCACCATTTAAAAAAGAGCACAGACAATTTCCTCATATAGTTATTCAGTCCTGCTATGCAACTAAATACCAGAACTTTGGAATAATAGCCATTTTTTTTCTAAATTAAGAGAACTAAAAACATTTTGATTTATGAAGCCTATTGCTTTAGTTACACTCAATGATTATTTTATTTGCTTTTATTTTAGTAGTATTTCAATTTCCCCACATCTGCCTTCAGTCTTCAAATCACATAGGGAAAACGAGGAATTATCCATTTAACTTCATTAGGGATTAAACTCTTGATTCATCATTTAGACTGAAAAGTAAAATTAACCTAGTTCCCCGTTAACTTCCTAAATCAAACAAACTCAATTTACATAATTTTAGATTATTGCGCTGCTTGAAATATGACAAACTAGTTATACATTTGTTAATTATACTCAAGTTCAGCTCCAAATGTGCTATCATAATATAATGCCAGGAAACAGACGGCTCATCAGGTGACTTTTGGAAGAAATCACTCAAACCAACCTTTTTCACATGACCTCATACATGTAAGAATATTATAGATGTTAGATGTATGACAAACAGATAGCATGCGTCACTTAATCAACTAAAAGTGAACAGTTTAGTAATGCCCTTCAGAGTAAACATACTGAGTCTTTGAGTTATGTCAAACGTCTTTATTATTAACGCCCTTCAGTCTGTCCCTGTCTACTTGTCCTCTGGCTTGTTGAAGCAGTAGGTGAGGCAGCACTTTCCGCAGTAGTGACGGTCGAAGTGGCTTGCCATGAAGACACCAGCGCCGCACTCATCAGCAGGACACTCACGCCTCAGCCGGTGGATTTTACCGTTCTCGTCAACCTGGAGACGGAAAACAATTCATTCTGCTGCAGCAGAGCTGGATGCTCACAAATACTTAGAATAAAGCTAGAACATCATGTTTCAGACTGACGAACCAAAAGATCTGACAAAGTGCCTTGGCATTTCTTCCTAACATTGGAATACATCATATTTCTGCCATTAACGTGATCTAAAAATATAAGTTGTTGATTTGAGCCAAATGGTTGATTCTGAACTAATTTAGTGAACTGATAAAACTTAGGATATTTCCATACAAATAGAGATTACTCTTTGTGTAGCTCCTTCAGATTTAGAAACAACTAGACAATAAGAAGCAGTTGATACTGAATGACATTAAGATTTAGGATGAGTGTTTATACCTTGTAGTATTTGAGCACAGCGAGCTTGACCTTCTTCCTCTTGTGCTTGTTCTTCTTGGGGGTGGTGTAAGACTTCTTCTTCCTTTTCTTAGCACCACCACGCAGCCTCAGCACCAAGTGCAGGGTGGACTCCTGAGGAGGAGAAATAAAACATTTTAACTGAAAGCTACCAGGAGCTTCATGGTAGGTGTTCACAGGATCAGCCTGTATCCATGGTGTGCTTCAACAGACAGGACGTCACATTGGCTGCTCGTCATTTGCATGAGGTTGAGGTCCAGACCACATCTGGAAACTCACAATAATCTTTTAAACTAACTGCTATTGATCTAAAACTCAGCAGACAGGAACTGCATGGCATATTTCTCACCTAAAATGTTTTCAGAAACTTTTCGTTTAACCATTTTAGTACTTTACTTTTTAATGCCACTGTAGTTCTACTCACTCATTACATTTATCTTACAGCTGTAGTTAACCGTTCCCACAATGTGTCACAAACGAGAATATAATGTATCGTTTGTAAGCAACAGCATACAAAGTAACTAAAATTATGATCAACGCAAATGTTTGCCCAAAGATTTAACAAACACATTACCAGTGCATTTCTACCTGTCAAAATCACATTTTAAGACATTTTAAGGCCAAAAAATGTGATTTATTTGAAACTTTTAGATCATGCTAACACCCTGTTAAGAGTATTATTACAGTAGAGTATTAGTACATTTACTTGAGTAAGAAAAAACTGCTCCACCACTGGTGTTCAGCATATTGCTGCGGCAGCTGGACATCAAACTCAGATTTGATAGAAGCAACTTCTAAACTCAAGTGACTAAACCCTAAACTAAATTCAGACAACAGTCTGTAGTCTGAGATGTTCTTTGTTGGTCTGCTGTTTTCTGCCCTCAGCTCACCTTCTGGATGTTGTAGTCGGACAGCGTGCGTCCATCCTCCAGCTGCTTTCCAGCGAAGATCAACCTCTGCTGATCAGGAGGAATACCTGCAGACAATAGACTACAACATCAGCAACCACACTGGAACAGGGAGGCCAACAAACCTGACACATTATGAACTATTCATTCCAACTTAGAAATCCACTGCAGCTACCGAAAACTGAACCATGACCAGACTTATATCCACTTGTTTCAATGGGGTGGGATGACACCTTAATAATAGAGATTGAGGCAAAGTCAAATACATTATACATTTTAAATATAAACCATTTCTGAACTACAGCCAGTCAAACAGTCTCTGGTGAAAAAGTGATCCACTATTTTATACTTTACCCTCAAAACTGGTTGTCCAGCACCAACAAACATCAAATACTGATTATAACAATTTCTGGTTGTTTAGAGTTGTTTCTAATTCAAGTTTCTAGAGAGATTTCTCATTTTAACTCTGATGCTACCAACAGCAAAATGTAGAGGAGAAATTGAGGAAACAAGTTAAAAATTGTTAATTTTCCTCTGCAGAAACAATATACTAAATTTAATTATTTCTCACTTTATAAAGATTGTCAATCATGTTGTGGATAATAGCTGATCACATTTAATTTTGCTGATGAAGACAAAACCTGTGTTTAAGCAGAGTAAGGCTGTGGCCCGTGATTCTTCATCATCCAACAATATGATAATCCTTCATTTAATAGTTGTGTCTAAAATGTCCACAAGTATTGAAATGACATTACTATTCCCCACAGCTCAAATTCATTTCTTAAAACGTCTACATTTTTCCCAAAACCCAAATATACACAGTTTACACCAATGTAAAAACATTAAATCCTCTTGTTTGGTTACCTGGAACCAATATTTTTTTAGGCATTGGTGCTTCAAAACTACAATATTTTCTGATTCATTTACTGTCCACCAATTCATGGCTGCATCTCTACACGTCTAAGACAAAGTCTACAAAAAGCCACAACACACATCACACTTGAACTCACCCTCTTTGTCTTGGATTTTGGCCTTGACATTTTCAATAGTATCTGAAGGCTCAACCTGGAAAAAGCATGGAGAGGAGAGAGACAGGTCAGCCGGGACACGTTCTTCCGGTCAAAGCTACAATCACATGTTGGGTATATATAGACACCGTACTCATAACATCAGGTCATTTCATTTCTAAGAAAGGTTCATGGGCACTTGGTGGAGGAGACATGGTCGTGTTAAGCCCGTTGCTGCCTGCCACACGTGTTTATGGTGCTTTCGGTAACTGCTAGCAGCTAATGGTTAGCTTAGCCACTTCAGTCACAAACGTACGACAGTATACTGCGCTCACTCTGCTAACTTTAAAACAATACAAACACGACAGAAGTCGACGTATGACTAGTCATTTTAATACTATAATAATTATAGACAGTTAAGTAAGTTAAACTCGAGGTAACTGCAGCCACTGAAAGCCGCTTCCCTCCATCACAGCCCGGCTCACCCACCTCGAGGGTTATAGTCTTCCCCGTGAGGGTTTTGACGAAAATCTGCATCCTGGCGTTCAACCCACCTACGCGAGAAAATACATATTAGACTTTAAACGTATTGTTTGTGTTGAAACATGCTCTTAAATGTGTTATTTGTCAGAATAATGTGTTTAAACACAGAGCACGATCTTACCACAGGTTCACTCCTAATGGCGGATCATGAGAAGAGGGCTTTCGGAGCGAGCGACGGGGTTTTCTGCACGCCTTTGCACGGGGTAGGTAACCGTTACGGTGCCTGATCGAAAATATCAACAGCCGATTTCACATGACCATTTCGCGGTCGTTTTGTCGTATAATTAGTGTGAGTCAGAAATTTATATTATGGCTAATAATTAAGTGTATTTAAAGAAGAAATTGACTTTCTTTTGAAAACCTATTTTCCCAGTTACACTTTCACGGTAACCATAGCGACGAGGGTGTTTGTAAACGGCCTCCCGTTAGAAGAGCAATACGTTTTTGTTAAGTTCGTTTGAACATGTCTGAGCAACAAGAGCCCAGCACTTCATGTTCAAGAAAAGAAGAAAGACCTTCAACTCCTGAGATTTTGATGTGTGAGAGTGATGAAAGGTTCTTCCAGTCTCTGTATGAGTTTATTGAACATGAGAAACAGTACCTGCAGTGTCCAGAAGAGGGCCCGGACGAACTCCGGTACATCATCTACCGCTCTGTGTTCAATAAGGTAGCCTTCCATTATTATTGTGAGCTATTTACTGGATTTACTTTGTGTTTCTATAAAGGCACATGAATTAGCAACCATTAATGTCGAATACGTTTGATGTGCCAGGTTGTGATACATGAAGTTGTCCGTTTATAGCTCCACTTTCTTTTAAAGGAATAGTTCAATGAATAATTGGTTCATTCTGCCTGCTGAGAGTCAGATGAACATTTGTCACTGTCTCATGTAGGTCAGTGTTAGTATGAAGCTACAGCCAGCGGACGGGTAACATTTGACTACAGTAGTTACATGTTGTGTGTTATTTGTTTAATAAGCAGAAAATCAGAAGTATAAAAATGACAGCTCTGCATTGTCTATGAGGTTATGTGCCATAGATAGAGCCAGCCAATAATCTGCCACATAAATGGAGAATGAATGATTAGTCATTTATTTATTTTATTCCCCATAAAGTAACTTTGTAGTGTAAGGAGAAGAGTTATTGTTGTAACTCAATATCCTTTGGTATTTGAGCTCCATGATACAGACAGAGAGGAAGTTAAATAAAGTTACACCACTTCTTGTCACTCTAAAAGCTGCTGACCAATGGGGACGCAGTAACATCCAAAGTCCAATCAGTGAAAGAAAAGTGGAAAATATTGGCAGCTGAGGCACTCTGGTATGTTTTTATTTTAAGTTTCACTTTTTTGGGATATTTTTGGAGACAATAATTCCACACTCCAGTCACCATGCAGTTTTAACTATCAAACTGGTGACACTGTTTAACATTTTTGTCTACGACTGTTTACTTAACTTTAATATCTCTGGTTTCTAAGTTTAGGTATATATTATATTCTATATATCTATTATCTATTATTACCTATTATCATCACTATCTTGTTGTTGTTGATAAATACATTTCCTTGGTATTTGGCAGGTTAAGCAGATACTAGATGACTCTTTTAATGTGAATCAGAGAGCAAAACCGATTCTGTTCCTCTCCTGTTGTTTTTCCTCACAGGTGATTGCACGAGCCACGGCCTATAAGAGACTTCTGCTGACCATAAAGGCGGAGTATGATGATGTCATCAGGGCGCTTCAGAAGAGGGGGGATGATGTCAGGATGGCTCAGCAAACTCTGACGGCCTCGACGTCACACCCAAAATCACTGACAACCTGCCAGGGACGAGCTGCCGAGCTGAGGGAGAGGTGTGTGGGAGGACAGTTTGTCCAGTTCTCACTGTTGAAGGCCCTAAAAACATATTTTCTAAATCTGATGAGTGATGAGAAGAATTACACAGTTTTGGTTATTTCAATTTAGATATTTCTGTATTTGTATTTTTGTACAAATATATCTGATCAAACTACACCAACACACTCCTGATGAAACAGATTAATTCAGTTTCTGACTGTTAAATTAGATAAAATCGTTTTTGTTTTTTTTCTGCCTGTTTAGTCATTAATATTTAATGTTATCGAGAGAAATGTAAGATGTGAACATTTTCAGGGGCTTTAAGGTCAGTGGTAGAGGCCAGGGAATGATCAGTGTGCTCTCCCCAAACAAATCTGTGACTGCACCGACCTTACAGCGCTCAAATCGTTGACAAAAACTCACCTTTTAAAATTGCTTTTAATGTTCAGCTTAGTCCGATGTGTTTTTGTAAACTAGTTAACACACATAGGTAACAATCAGATATATAACATTAAACATTAAAGACCAAAAGAGGTCTATACAGAGAGTGCTATACTTGCCACTTTAAAATAAATACAACTCTCATGAACCTTTTGTGTGAGTTCCTGAGATAATGGAAAATGTAATTTGTTTGAAGGATAAAATGCATCTTTTGTCGTATAAAAACACTTTAGCAGCCTCTTCATGACTTCTTTCCTCTTTTTGGTCTCTTTCCAGAATCTCCGTAATTCAGAGGGAAACAGTAGAACTTGAAGAGGAGATCAAGAGACAGAAATTATCTAGAGAGCAGAGCACATGGATACCTGGTAAAGCTGATACAGATACAGATACAGTAATGTGTAAGAGGTGTCGTATTTGGGAAAACAAAACAAGTATGAACAGACACAAAATGACAGAACATGTTTCAGTGTGTACGGGGTAAATGGGGGAAAAACAATGACGTAAGCTACCACTGAGGGTCGGGGACTGTGTGCCAGTTAAGTTAAGTAGACCTTTAGTTGCCTCTAACTTTCTCTTTCACTGTTTCATCTCGTCCATGGTTCAACCTCATCTCTCCTGCCAGGTTTGACGGTGGCTGAGTCAGAGGATCCTGAGGCTCTGGACAAACATCTGAAGCATCTTGAAGCCCAGAGAGCGGCTTTACTGGACAGGAAGAGTCACTGCGTCTCTCTGGAGGTCAAAACCGAGCTGGACACCAAGCTGCAGGCCGCCGAGCGCCACAGAGACCAGCTGAACATCGAAAACAACCGACGGAAAGTCCTGTAAGAGCAGAAACACTCAACCTTACTGCTCTCTGTCTACACTGACTGCACGGATACCTAACCATCTGTTTCCAGATAAAGATGTGAAAATGTTGGTCAGAAACACCTTGAACACAATAAAGCAGAAAGATAACATTGTCACATTTAAATAAATATAGCTAATCAATAAAACTTCACCATAATTTATTGGAAATGGTCCTATTAGCTAAAAAGTCAATTCTTCCATCCATTTTCTGCCTCTTATCTGAATCTAGATCGGATTAATTAAGTTTAATTTTATCAGTTGTTGTTATATCCTGCTGGGAGGTGTTAAACCATGCAATGTAATACGTATGTCATGATTTTGCCTATTCCCTTCACAGACTACATTCTCACTGTTACAATAAGAACCCTCAATGACAGAACAGTAGGGCTGTAAATTCTTTGGTCACATTGAATTAGCACAGAATTCTTCAGGATTCAGTGGTTAAACTTTATGCAAACAATGTACTAGGTAGAGAATCACACCATTCTGCATGTTGGTTTCACATAACTTAGCTACTTAGATCAGTTCATTTCAAAACTGTCAAGGTTCACTTTGCAATCTGCTCCAGCATTTAAAGCAGCTATAATGGACATCTTAACAATGTATGAAATGACAGTAATGATAGTAATGATGAAGTTTTGTTCGTCTCTGGTATTGAATTATCAGCTGAATCAGCTCCTCTCAGCTTTACTGAGCTTTGTAGTGAGTTTCAACTCATTGTTTATCTGTTCAGCCACAACTTTACTCAGCGCTCTCATAGGATCACTTTCAGAGAAATAGCTGTAAAAAGCCACCGTACACTACCTGCTCAGAAACATGTCTGTGCTATGTTCACAACTGGATTCCACTGCCCCCATGTGGCCAAAAAATCTGTTGTTTGCAGGTTTAAATGTACATATTTAGCTAAACTCAGCTGCTCTCCTACAAATGTGTAGCTGCATTGTTTTGGAATTAATGACATTGCTTTTCCCCAGTGCGCTTTCTGCACACAGGCCTCTAGTATGCCTCTCCACTCTCAATCTGTCCAATGAAGCTGAAAATGCTTAAAAAAAACAAACAAAACCAAAAAAATCTTTCAAAAGAAAAAATAAATACTGCTACTGCCTGGCCCCAGGTTCACTGTATGCTAGTTAGTTTGTTGTAGTCAGCATCATTTAGGAATGCGAAGCTTGTGCTCAGAATGTGAACTACACATAATTAAGGTTTTATCAGGATTTTGACACAGGTAATAATGCAGGTCCCAGGGGATGTAGCTTTTGGGGCATAAATGTCTGGAGGCCATGAGGTGGCTGTCCACTTTGCCCAGTTGGTAGTCCAGTTTTGGTGCCAGTGATGTTGAAACTCAGAAATAAACTGAACGTATTGCAGTCATTATAAATAGAGAACAAGAATGCTTTTAGGGTCGTTAATCGTGACATTCAGCTTCACAAAATCTGATGTCATGGCTGGCACAAAGTTAACGTCAGCACTGTGAAAGGATTCGCGTAAACAAACGAGATGTTTGAGCTCTTTCTCTGCCTGCAGATACGAGCGTCTCAGGTTTGTGTCTGACCGTCTGTCCAGCTGGGAGGAGGAGAAGCAGCAGGTTCCTCTGGAGGAACTCCTGGGTTCCATGCTGGAGAACATCAGACTGACCAACGGTGAGACACTGCTGCCATCAAAAGACTTTTAGATTAAACAAAAACATCTGGGAACAGAGAGTTTCAGTGTCCTGTGATGGTGTAATGTCAGTTCAGATGCTTTTATACATTAAAAGGGTGAAGAGTTGGGGGCAGACAATAAATAATCAGTGAAAATGGTCAAATATTGTCTCAACTCAGAATGTTTTGTTTCCCAGTGCTATTTTATGTCTTCAATAAACACAATTCAGTATGCCACAATCTTGATGTTATGTTCAGGGGCCTAAATTAAACACAAAAACAAAGGAGGTAAAGTGTCCCAGTGCTCACATGCAATTTATCATCTATTTATTTATATTTGCTTTGTCCTGCAGTGAGGGACGATGATGTTCGCAGCATTGACGCTGAGCTGTTTGAGGATGATGAGCCGACCGGGGTCGATGAGTCCAAACTCCTGACAGATCACCTGGACAGGTGCTGCGTTCACAAACAAGCTCCAATCAGGTTCTGTGAACTCTGCCAACTGTCTCTCTGAATCCTTTCTCTCCGTCAGGTTTATTGAGCTCTTTGACTCGGCTCAGTATGAAGAAGCTGCTCTCCTCGCTGCCAGATCTCCTCGAGGAGTCCTGAGGAACCTTAACACCATGGAGATGTTTAAAGGTGGGAAACACACAGACGGCTGTACATTTATTGAAGTACTGTGCTGAAATACACATTTGAGATTGTACTCAATTTGAGTATTTTCTTCTCACTTTACACACAAATATTGTACTTTTCATTCACTACAGGTCCCTGATATAATTAGTCAGAGAAGAGAGTTCTAACTTTGAAGCCTTTTATGTTGTAAAAGAGAAGGATGATATAGAACCATTAAAGCTGTAGTCGGCAACTTTTAAAGTCAATAATAAAAATAACAATTTGTCATTATTGCTGCAGTTTCACTGTGTTCTGACAGCAGTACATGAGACAGATACTCTAAAAGATCCGGTTCCTCTGGCTCCTCCTAGTGCTCCTAATGACATCTGGAAGAATCCACCGGGCTGACTACTGTCAGGATATAGTGAAAGTTTCAGTAAATATGACAAAAATAGCTTTATAATAATTACTTATTGCAGCTTTAAAGCAGAATGTAAATCCTACATTTACAGTTTTCTCTCTTTTAGTCTTTTTGAGCTGCTCTCTTTGTTTCTGCAGTAAAGAAGACAGGAGATACTTTGGACTCCTTTTCACTGAATTTATTTCCTCTGTGACAACAAAACACGAGCCTAAAGAACATCTGTATGTACTGTATGTATATGTAAAAACACTTTCACAGTCACACTATAAACAGACCTGAGTCGGGGTTGAGGAATTGTTTCAGCACTGACAAAGTGTGGAGACACTACTGCCAATAAAACAGATTCTCTCCAGACCTCTATGAGCTTAACGAGACTAAGTTTGTCTCTCAGGTGTGAAGGGCCCCCCGGGATCTCTCCCCCCTCTCCTGCTCTTCTTCCAGGCCCAGCTGATGACCGCCCTGGCCGGGGAAGGGCTGTCAGCTGATCTCTCCCTGCAGCTCGTCCTCTGCGTCCTGCAGCACGGCGACACACAGCTCGTCACCCACGCTGTCACCAACAACAAGTAAACAACAAACAATCAGACTGAAGCTGTTTTTATCGTCTCTGAGTTCACATCCTTACAGCCTTCATCCCCACAGGCTGACCTTCTCTGAGGAGCTGGGCGACATCCTGGTTGAGCACGCTCAGAAGAACCCAGCTGTGGCGAACATGTGTCTGACGTTGGCCACCGTCATTTATGAGGCCTGCAGGCTGGACAGGAAGACCGCACTGAGCATGTGCAGGAGAGGCCTGCTCCACAGCGCCACCGAGTTCATGAACCACTGCAAGGACCTCACATTTGGTCTGTGTGTGTGTGTGTGTGTGTGTGTGTGTGTGTGTGTGTGTGTGGGGGGGGGGAGAGAGAGAGAGAGAGAGAGCATTGCTTGTGAGGACATTTGGGCTGGTCCTCACTACTTTAAGGGACTGTTTGAAGGTTCAGACGTGGCATTAAGGCTCAGGTTAGAATCCGGTTTAGGTTACGGTTGGGGAATTGTGTCAAAGAGGCCTCACAAGTATAGAAAGAGTGTTTTCTTGCACAACTCACACAATAATCAGTGTATGAATCTCACTCTCTCTCAGAGGACTGTATGTGGGTTCTGTGTCGCTCGTCCAGCCTCTCCCTCCTCCAGCTGTTGACGGAGCCTCAGCGGGGCCAGGCAGCCATCTTGTCAGTGGGCGGGGCCTGTTCCACTCTGCTGGCAGACCCTCAGCAGCAGAAGCTAGCTCTGCAGCTCCTGGATAGCTTTGTCAGCAGAGGACGAGGTAACACAAACACAGCTCATATGCAGTTTGTCATTTCCTGGCTCCAAACCAACCCGCCTGTGCCGAGGTGGGGGGCAGCTGAGGTGGTATTTATGCTGATTAGGCAGTGTGGTGCAGAGTTGCAGTGTGTGACCTCTGATCTCGCTGTGTGTCTCGGTCCTTTCAGGGCTTTTGGAGGAGATGATCCTTGAGGATAGCCGCTCTACCGTGGATGTTTGGGCTAACGTGGCGTCTCGGTGCTCTAAGCTGAACCGGGCTGACCTGAGCCTGGCTGTACTAACCATCCTGCTCAACCAGAGCGGGACTAGAGTCTTGTCCCCGGACCTGGAGGGAGCTCGGCTCATGGAACACGTCTTCCTGTGAAAACTGAACCTGAAAGTCGTCCCACAGGTAGAGGGATCACAGCAGAATGACTCCAAACTCCGCACAAAGCAACAGCAATCAGCAGCACCTGTTAATAACCTGCCTCTCATTAGCCCGGCTTCACCAGACTCATTTGCAAATGCCAGAGCACATAAAACATAATGAACTCGTCTGATTCATCCCTAAACACTGAATAACACAGGTTCTGGTGGTTGTTTCCTAGGTTTCTGTATTTTAGACCTTCATGTGTTTTTCCTTCTTTAATGTCGGGGTCTCTTACACTCAAACATCAGATCCAGGGACCTTTCAATGACTTTTAATGTTTTGGGAAAATTTTAAGATTTAAAATTGTCGGTCAGTTGAGCCACTCAATGAAAAAACACTTCTGTTCCTCTGCAAAGACTAATTAACTGTTTGATGTTTTTTAGGTGTCACAGACATACCGATAGAAATAGTAACAACAGTTACACCTGCCCCTAGTGTAGTGTAAATCAGTCACAGTCTATCACAGAATTATAGCATCATCTTTTCATTAATTGCAGCCATTTTGTAGCACAGTATTCCTGTACACACCTAACATTGATATGATATTTTAATAGTGGTCTAGTTTACTACGATGTGCTTTGATACCAGAGTGGCTCATGGCAGCCAGAAAGCAGGACCTAGTATTAGCATCAAAATGTACCTAAAGTAGTCATAATGGTAATGGTCCATTACAGTATAATGTATGTTTGAGGTGGATCTGATTTGAACTCAGGGGTCAGGGGTCATCTGGGGTTTACTCAGTGGAAAAAAAGGGCTCCCTGAAGGAAAAAGGTTGGGAACCCGTGGGTTAGATGATACCAGTATGTTCACTCTAGCTTTAGAAGTAAGGTTAATGGGGTAGCCAATCAGATTTCAGGTCCCCCTTCTGGATACGCCCCTGGTCTTTGGGCACAAATGGGTTAATAATCTGACTCTGGAACTAAAGCTGTCAGATAAATGGAGTGGAGTAGGAAGTAGCATAAAATGGAAACGACAAGTAGTACACTACCTCCCACCACTAGGCGGCGGTACCTAAAGGCAGTGTTCGAACCGCCATTAAACAGAAGAGAAGAAGAAGCTGACCCCCCCCCGACCCGGGCCCCTTTCTCCAATTCCGGTCCGCGAACTCAAACCCAATGGACCCCCAGCAGAAGCGGCTTCTTGCGGTCGCCGTCCTGTATCACAGGCTGAAAGCCAGGCGCAGACGTCGGAGCTGGGTCCGCGAGACCAACCAGGCGAGGCCCGAGCAGGGGGAGTTCCACCGTCTGGTCCGCGAGCTGCGGCTGGACGGTGGCCGCTTCCAGACACACTTCAGGCTGAGTGTGGAGCAGTTCGACGGGCTGCTGCACAGAGTCGGCCCGCTCATCAGAGCCGTGGAGACCAACTACAGGAAACCTATCTCCCCCTCCCAGAGGCTGAGCATCTGTCTGCGGTCAGTCTGTTTGAATGTGTGCTCCTCCTCAGAGTGAATGAATTCAAAAGAACACATCTGGACCATTAAAGGTTCTGTTGTTAGACTGAGGGAGACCTGGACCCGAGCCGCTGTATGAATGAGTTTTCTGTGTCTACCTCTGTAATAGTGAGTGTGACTGTAACTCTTGGTTCCAGGTATCTTGTCTCCGGGGAGTCCTGTCGGTCCGTGGCCCACAGCTACAGGGTGGGTGTGTCCACTGTGTGCGGCATCGTCCGGCAGGTATCGCAGGCCGTCTGGGACTGCCTGGTGGACGACTTCATGCCGGTACCCAGAGAGGCCGACTGGAGGGCGATGGCGGAGGACTACATGGAGTTGAGGAACTTCCCAAACTGCGTTGGCGCTGTGGACAGCAAACATGTTATTATCCAGGCCCCCGCAAATTCAGGACCGTTGTACCGCAACTACAAGGGGTCCTTTTCGATCGTGCTTACGGCAGTGGTCGATGCCCGGTACCGGTTCCGGCTGGTGGACTTGGGGGCGTGTGGCGGGAGCAGCGATGGAGACGTACTGTCGGACTCAGTGTTTGGCCAAGCCCTCCGGACTGCAACGCTCCGCCTCCCGCCGGATCAACACCTCCCAGGTGCAGAACATCTGGGCCCCCTGCCTCACGTTCTGGTGGGAGACGAGGCCTTTCCTTTGCTGCGGAACCTCATGCGACCGTATCCGGGATCGAACCTGCCCAGAGAGCAGCGCCTGTACAACCAGCGGCTGTCCCAGGCGAGGAGGCTTGTGGACTGCGTCTTCAGCAGGCTGGCCAGCGAGTTCCGGATCTTCCAGCAGGTGATGCGCATTGAACCGGTGGCAGCCGAGCTGGCTGTTCGGGCCGCCTGCATTCTGCACAACTTCATGCGGTGGGACCTGACGGAGGACATCAGCGCAGACGGGGCCGGTGAGGGACTGCTGCCGGTGCAGAGGCTTCAGAGCGACGACGCTTCCGCAGAGGCTTCCTCCATCCGCAACAGGTTCGCAGAGTACCTCTCCTCCCCTGCGGCTGCACGGTGTTTGACACGATAGGTCAGAAACTCTGAGCAGTTGGTGGACCTCTGAATGTTTGTGTATGTCCATTTATTTATTTTTCAGCCTATATGACATTATATCCTTAACACTGAATGTGTCTATTGTTGCTTTTAGTAAAAACATTAAAAGCTTCAAAAACTTTTTTCTTCTTTTGTTACTCCGTTATTACAGATGTAGAATCATTTGCTTACTGGTGTAACTTCTTGGAGGGCTTTATATTACTAATTAAATGTGTAAATGGAAAAAGGGTAAATACACATCCACTGTAGTTCAAAAGTTTAATGTTCAAGTTTCAGAGTTTTGCAACAAATGGCACTATTGTGCTGCCAGAGCGGAGACAGCTCCACACAGCCTGCCCACGGGTTCGAACCTACAACCCTCTGGCTTTGAGGCCACTTTTTTTTTTATTTTGAATCCACCTGCGACTCCTCAGGCCTGCCAGCTCTGTCTCTCTGGGAGAAACATCACCACCACAGGGTCCAGCTTACTTGTTTCAGAAGTAAGGCATAACGTGTGGTTTCCTCAGCGGGGGGGGGTCTGCTGTTTTCAAGGGCAAAAACTGAACTTTCAGCCTAAATGAACAGTTTTGAGTCACAATTGTTATAATGTAGAATTTGAATAAAAAAAAGAAAATGTGTCAGTGGTAGAAAAGGGCTCCCTGAAGGAAAAAGGTTGGGAACCAGTGGGTTAGATGATACCAGTATGTTCACTCTAGCTTTAGAAGTAAGGTTAATGGGGTGGCCAATCAGATTTCAGGTCCCCCTTCTGGACACGCCCCTGGTCTTTGGGTACAAATTGGTTAATAATCTGAATCTGCAGTCATGCTGTTCTGAATATTGATCTGTTAAATCCATACTGTTATATAAACTGCACTGATATAATCTGCTTAAATCAGAACAGTATGCACAGAAATAATTTAGATCCCTACAAATAAATTAGAGAACTATTTATCTGTTGCCGTTAGAGACGTCAAACTGAACTTTAGGTTCATGTAATAATACCTTTATATATATACTGCCACTGAATAATACCTTGCAGAAACAGCAGAAAACTCAAATCTCTACCATCTATGGAAGCCCATTTCTGCCAAAAAAAAAAAAAAAAGGAATGACAATAGCCTTTATTTACATATGCAAAAACTTTGATTTAGAAATTGTGATATAAATCAAAATTTCAACCTTCAAGCCAAAACTTTGTCAACATTTGGTTTCAGAAAGTCCTGATTGACTGAATATCTCATTTGGATTAAGTATTGTAATTTTGGCTCAGCAAAAATAATACCCTATAAATTCTCTTACACTTAATGCCTCATAAGTTTAGCTCAAATGTTTGGGGGTTTTCTTAAATCTGAAGGATTATTACTTATTTTTATCTGTGACTTAGTATCTCAGTAAGATTAGTCAGATTTTTGAATTTGCACCTCAATTTTGGTTTAAAGTAAAAAAAAACGAGAGAACACAGATTATCCAAAATATTACAACTTTGTCTACTTCTCTTGATTTGGAATTCTTGACTTTGTATTCCGAAATTACGAGACGCTAACTTAAAGTTTTACTTACTGCTGCAATCCAGACTTCATATCACACAACTGACTTTTTAACATTTGATTGACTCACTGTTTCTATAATTTAACTCTGTACTTTACATTCATCCTTTTGATTTCCTTTCCTGGAAATGGACTTCCATATTTGGCGGTCTGAAGCTAACAGGAGCTAACATGAGTTAGCCAAGTTGACAGACAGATGAGGAGGCGGGACTTTCTTCGTCTAGAAGCTTTATTGATAATTGTTTACATCTCACAATGCATTCCACAAACACGGCTCCCAGCTGGAAGCTTTTTATCGTCACAATTGAAGTATGAAGTTTATCATTCACAATTATACTTGCATAACAAACAAATGCTTGAAGGTTTCCCAAAGTCACATCAAGTTGCAACTTTATTAAGATATTGGCTCCACAGACAGTATGGTTATTTTTTTCTTTAAATCCCATTTCATTTTTTTTTTTCACTTTTTAAATATTTTATCTGATGTGGATGAATGTAAACGTGTTTCTTCCAGAGTTTTCATTACTAGACAGCTGCAATGACATGGAAATAACGACTTTCATGTAATTAATGTGTTTTATTTGTCTGGCAAAGGTTTTCTAGGTGTTTCTAGCTAGAGTTACTCAGAAGCAATGACGTTTTAAATGGTAGTACAAGCCCCCCCCCCCCCCCCACCCCCGCCCGCTGCCTCATCAGGAGTCAAAGACGTCGTTCACAAATTTCGTCACATCGAGGCGAAACCACGCAGCAGGTTACCGAGGAAACAAGCTCAAAGCTTGAAGGACACGACAGTAAAATCACAAAATACTTCTAACTCAGTAATCATACCAAAATAAGGAAAAATACAAATGAGGTGCTGTTTGCTGCTCGCTCTCGTTTTCTCAAAAACAGCAGACGAAGAAAAAAAAATCTCTCCGCTCCGACGGTGGGCAGGGAAAGGAAAAAAGCCGAAAAATCTAACCGAGCCCGGCTGAAGGAGCATCTGCCCTCCCACAATGCACTGGGTGGGGAGAGGGAGGGTTCATTCAAGATTAAAATGTGTTTCTGTGAGTCTCACCGTCTCACAGAAACAAACATTTCAAAACTCGATGAAAAAATAAAAGTGTCATCGAGCCGACCTCAGTGTCATGAAGCTCAGCTCAACTCGGACCTGCTTCAACTTTTCCAGAAAACACAAAAAAAGGAATTCTGAACTGGAAAAAAAGTGTTTTTATTATTTTGACGAATAAAGTTAGAAGGGCTGCGTCCACGCCAGACCCCTCCTCTCCTCCTCCAGACTTCCTTCATATCCACACCCCCCCGCCCCTCCCTCACCCGTACACACCCCCTCCCCCTCCAACCATCTTCCTCTCAGGACTTCCTGGATCCAAACTCCGACTTGTCGTTACTTCACTCTGTTTTGCGTTTCATCCCAGGCACCTTCTCCTGGACCCTGCAGGAAGACGGGGAGAACAAATATGATCAAAGCGGTTACGGAGGCTGCATCAGTGTGCCACCTGAAAAAGAGAGCGACTGACTCCAGATTAGACTCTTTACATATGAAATAACATTTCCAGGACAACATGGATTATTTTCCAGGATATTTGGTCATTTGTAATCAATTCTCAGGTGTTTCCATGACTGGAAAACTAGTCACTAAATTTCTAGGTTTTTCCAGGTTCATGTTCAAATCAGATTCATTCATGTGTGTCCCTGCCTCATGCTGCTTGTTTTAGGTTGTGCAGTTGTCATGGCAACAGAAACACAGCTGTATCATTTGATCAACTGTGCTGAAAAACTAAAGCGAGTCTGAGGAGGTAAATAACACAGCTCATATCTGTTAAAGGTTTATTCCATCTCATTTGTGTCATACTATTGGAGAATGCAGCGAGTGTCAGTTCACAGTGGAAATGTATGCAAAAAGAGATTCAGGGATGAAAACTTACTTTCCAACAACGTCTTTAACCTTGTTGTTGACCAGAGCCAGGTAGTGGTCGATCTGAGCCTGAAAACACACACACACAGTGTCAGGACCACAGCAGTCAGTGTGCAGGGCGGACAGACGCTCAGCAGAAGCTTTCAGTAAAATCTGTTTTCATACTTTAATCATTCATGTGATCTAGTATCAACAGGGAACCTGGTGTCTTCCATATTAATCCCTTTTCCTCCAAAAGCAAAACAAAAAGAGAATGTGTGAAACAAATCTGTGGATTCTGTGAGTTCTTCTTATTGATGTGTTCTGCAGCCCCATCATGTATCACTGAGTTCTGTGGCTGAACAATACAACAAGGTGGTCCCCCGATCCTTTAGTTAATACTTTGATGTAAAAAGTCCTACATTCAAGAAGTATTATTAACTAAATGTACATAAAGAATTACAAGTAAAAGTACTCCAGCCTGTGACTGATTACATTGTTAATGCATCAATGTTAGAGCTGCTCCAGATGGAGCTAGTTTGATCCATTTTATATACAGTTAGCCAGTTTAGTCCAGCAGTTCCCAACCTAGGGGCCGGGCCCCTCCACAGGGTCACCAGATAAATCTGAGGGGTCTTCACATGATTAATTGGGAGAGGAAAGAAGAAAAGTTCTGATACACAAATCTTTCAGTTTTATGGCTTTACTCTGATTATCTTATTTCTGTTTTATTTTCAGGCTTTGGACCTCAAGCTGTTATTTTAATGAAACTATGTGAGATGTCTCCGATACTGATAAACTCAAGGAGTCTCAACCACACATTGATTTCATAAGTAAAAACATTTACTAATCTAAATGTAGTGAGGTAGAAGTATGAAGTAGCATTAAATATATGATGGAAATACTCAAGTAGCTCTGAGTTGTATAACAGTACAGTACTTGAGTAAATGTACTTCTTTACATTCCACCACTGAACTTTTCACATGCTGGTAAACAATGAGACTGCTGTTGGTGATGTTGACCGAACAACTAATAATGTTCTCACGAGTTTGAGGTTAAAATGGAAATAAAGACACTCTGTACTCACTGCACACAAATCAATAATACACTGACGTCTTGTTTTCACACTAAAAGTCATTCTTCGACACGTTTGCCTTTAAGTTGTGTTTTATTATTGACTCAATTTACTTTTGTAAAGCCGTAAGGATGTTTGGAATAAACTAAAATGTGCAGATGTTTTTCTCATGTGCACTGGGTCCATTAAAGACAAACAGCTGTCAGATGGACAGCAGAAAAATCTGTTTGAGGGAAAGGGAAAAAAATCCTCGGATTTCTCCACAAACAGCATTTTAAAGGAAATGTTGAATTGTTATTGTGACTGTGGATCTCACCTGGTGTTTCTCGTAGACGATCGGGCAGCTGAACACTGCAATCAGACCTGAAGAAGAACACAAGTTGCATTTTGAGTGAACCTGAACTCGTTCACTGAAACTCAGATTACAGTTACTGTTTGATCTTTCATTATATTCTATAGAAGAATCAGTCCAGTCAATGAGCTGGCCTCAGTATTCTTCATATCACCACCAGATGGAGCCAAAGTAAAACATATTAATGTCCTCCACAGAAAATTAACTGATACAACATCAGTTAAAGCCTCTAAGGCTGATGGGAAAGGAAAGCTTTGTATCAGCACACAAGACTGTTTCCTCACCCAGAATAATAAGAGTGAGCCCGTTGAACAAGGCACCGACGTAGGTCAGGATCCACATCAACACAGCAAACTGCAGAGGGAGAGAGAACAAACCTGAAGACCACCACATTTAACAGACATGAACAAGAACAACATGCTTTCTATAGACCAGAGGAAACACTCCGCATTACTTACAACTTCTTTGTGTTTTAGGGGTCAGAGGTCACAGCTGCAGTATTTAATAAGCACTTATGATGTTAAATGGTACACAGCTCATTCCTCCAACAATCATTTTAATGAAAGAGGGAAATAAACAGGGTTTATTGGGGTCAATACCACTCAGAGTTTCCTCTCAGGAATCAATTAAGGTTCAGCTCTGCTCTGTATTCACTCACAGCATTATGCAGGAGACATAATGCACATATGAACCTGCTGCACAGTCTGAAGAGAGACAGACTGGTAATATATAACATGATTGACTGTACTATGCAAAGAGTCCTCTTTTTGATTCAAGTTAATTGTTCACTCCTATCAGATCTAAACCTTCAATAACGTTAACATGCTGGGATCTGACAACACTGATATATCGTTATAAAGAAGAAAATTCTACAACCAGAAAATATTTCAGTTAAGCTTGATAAATGTCTCAAAGTAAAGCATTAAATGTGGGATTAAGTGGCATCTAGTGGTGAGATTGTAGATTGCAACCAACTGAAAACCCTCGATTCAACCATGAGTGTGTGGACACCAAAAATACTGCAGACATATGTCAGTTCAACATAGCGCTCCCTCTGTAGATAAAAACAGCTCATTCTAAGGAATGAATCAACTCAACCATTTAGGTTTTTTGAGCAACGTCACGTTGTTCAGACATCCAGAACTCTTCACTGGTCGTACACACACCTGCCACTACGACAAAGTCCAAAGCTCAAAACCTTCAGCTGGTCTAAGTCTTCAAACTAATCTTTACTTTGTAAAACAGACTTGAACCCTGAAGCAGTTTTAATATATGAATGTTCACAGTGTGTAAAATAAGATGACAGCTTTTCTGCTCGTGTTAATGACGAACTGGAAAACAGCCAGAGCCAACATGGCCGCCAGTGAAAAGAAACCCAACAGTTAGATTTCTGACTGGAGGCTATGAGGCAGATTTAATGTGTGTGACATTTTGATGACCTGCCGGTGTGGTTGTAAATATTCTCTGCTGGCAAAGCAGGGAGGATAACAGGAAATTAATCAGAGGCAGAAGAATAACATGAACATCCCATAATTAGAATGTGAAACATCACACACACACACACACACACACACACACACACACACACACACACACACACACACACACACACACACACACACACACACACACACACACACACACACACACACACACACACACACACACACACACACACACACACACACACACACACACACACACGACCCTGATCAGATTAAAAGAATCAGACTTTTTTTTACCCTCTTAGGGAATTTCATGTGCTCCGTTATTGTGGCTGATGGACTGAGTGCAGATCTGTATTTGGACTGCAGGTCGGAGGGCGGGAGGGTGCAGGGAGGTGACGACAGGCCTCTGACAGCTGCAGAGCTCTCAGTGTCATATTAACGCACTGTAGGTGCTACCCATTAACACAGCTGATCCATAAGAAACCAGCGACTGAAAGGACGGCAGGTCTACATCATGTACAGAAGACATGATTAAAAGTAAAACCCAACAACAAACCACATAAAGATAAAGGTTTTCATCAACTGGCAGAGAACGCCAGCTGTTGGGTGGATTTATTTCAACCAAAGCGGAGTTGGTGATTGTTGTGGAAAGATTAACAAAGACTTTTGCTGAGTTGTATTTTGTTTCTGTACACTTTGAATGAATTGACAAGCGATATGGCTGTTTCTGACTCTATGAATTAATGGTTTATTTTAATCAAAGTAGCCTTTGTAATTTAAAAGACTGACAAAGACGGTTTTGGGGAGTTTTATTTTGTGTCCAGTTTGAAGTGTGTTTTACGATTATAGTAAATCATGATCATGTCCGGGTCCAAATATTGTGAACCAGAGTCGTTCTCACCTTGATGGAGTCGACCAGGTCCTCGACCAGGAACAGGCGTCTCAATTCACCAAGGGTCTTGTTGAGTTTGGCCAGAACCATGTCGCTGTACTTGTGGACCATGTCCTCGGACAGTGCCACCTCCTGGTCCAGGTACTGCCTGAGAGGGACAGCAGAGTAGCAGGTTACATAGGTTACAGAGCAGAGATGGTGAGGATCAGACTAATAATGTGTATGAAAAATGAAAATCTTTGTGTGGTTATAATGTCACACAAAGAGTTGCTTACAGAAAGATGATTAAAGGAGTTTTACTTGAAAACATGACATCAGCTATTGAGGATTTCTAAAGTATTCTGAGTCACCTTAAGATCTTTACAGACATGTTTGTCTGACTGCGGTGTTTCCTCTTCTATGCAGCTTTAATCTTTCTCACTGAGCTTTTCAAACTGTAAAATCTGTAGAAATCAGCCTGTAATGCCACTCTCTGAGCTCACTTTTCCCCAGTTTATGTTAATCTGAGCTAATTGGCCTTTAATGTGCTGTGAGGTCAGTTTGCAGACCAGTGGCTGAAAACACTGTAAGAAGGTTTTGTCAAACAGCCAGGAAGGAGGATAAGCAACCAAACAAAACTAGGAACCAGCAGTGTGAACAATCCACTCTGCACAGTAACTCACTGCTTTACTGGATCCTCCCGAATAAACAGATATTTATATATTTCTGTGTGTTGATGGGGCCCTGTGACCTCTGACCTCTTGTGTTGGTTTAGAACATAAATATTGAAACAAAGTTCTGTATCACAGTATGAAATAAAAATTTGGGCCTGACATTTATCATGATATGAGCAGACAGGTCAGACTGCCTGCAGCGCTGACTGATAATTAGGATTAATCATTGGATTGAGTCCAAGTCCCAATGAAACCAGACAGGCAGAAGACTGCCTTTCAAGAGCAATTTCCACTCTGGGAAGATCTTTTTTTTCTTTTCATAAAACTGGGCAGCCTTACAGTAGTACCAGAATGCACTGGGCCACAGCGGACCAATAAAATGGTTGGTGACATGGTTGGGTATTGCTTGGTTTTGGCTTGTCCTTTTTCAAGCACAAAAAAAAATGCTAAATGGAACACAACCTTACTTAGCATCATCGGTAACACCTGTGATTACCCTACTATTTAATGTCAAAATGGCTGCTGTGAAAAAAGTCTATTTGGTGGGTAATAGGGTACTCCTGACCCACTTTTCTTCCCAGTAGTTCCTGTTTGGAGCCATGATTGCAGTGTTTCTGAACCATTCATTTTACCATCACATTATAGTTTGTCAGAAATCATGGATGTTTGCTACTGACTTTATTCCTTCTCTCCTGCTGGTACTCACTTGAATGGGTGTCCCTCATCTGACTTCTGAATGGCCTGCAGGATGCCTTTGTATATCCTGAAGCAGATGGTGACGGAGAGCAGAGCCAGGCCGATGTAGGAGCAGACGCTCACAATGCTGCACACCATCAGAGAGAGGAGGAGCAGCAGAGCGGCGCCGAACACCACACCCGTGGTCTTCACATCACGCCAGTAGAGGAGATCCACCACTGCAAGAGGAAGAGGAGGAGGAGTGTAGGGTTAGTGTCAATCATGCGGCGAGAAGTGATAGAGCTCTACTTTATGTCCTTAAGTGATGTCTGAAAGTTGTGTAGCAATTGTGATTTAAAGCCCCCTCCAGTCAGAAATCAGTGTTTCTTGTTGTTCCTACAGCGTGATGTTTGATGTCTGTGCAGAGTTTGACTCTAGAAGGATGTTTTCACATTCATCTGCTGAAAGTGGAAAGTTTCTCTGTGCTCACTGAACATCTGATTTTAAGGGGCGGGGCCTACCAGCAGGATTTGTGACATCACAAATAGTTAGGAAGTCAGTCCTGGTCCAGTATCAACTTGTACAGTGTGATGTAGAAACATGAAGCCACCAGTGCACATCCACTGATAGATGGACTTTACAGTGAAGGAGGAGACATCTTGTGTCCAGCAGGAAAACTTTAGAAATGAACATTTGCATATTCAGAGACTCTGGAATGTTAAATGAGGTAGAAGGATTTTAATGTGTAATTTATACTTTTTTTGTGGAAGAAAATCCATTATTTTTCCAAGCAGACTATTTGTATATGTTGTAATTCATGTCTGGAGGGGATCTTTAATATTTTGTTTGGCCATTTGTTGAACAGAAACATATATTTGATTTATAGCTCAAATATTAAACCTCAAATTGTGCAGAAATTATGAGTTAAAAAAAACCTTTAAACAAAACATTCTCTTTGAGTTTAGTCATTTTTTTAAACAAGTAGCCAACTACTGATTGTTAACATGCCCAATAACTGATTGTGGACATTCCTTGAGAGACTGGAGGGCGTCTCCAACATGAGCCTGGATCAATGAAAGTGCTCCTCCTGCCCTTCGTCCACACGCACCATGAGATCATACATCATGAGATTGTCAGGAAACATGAGGGAGGACTCACGGATTGGGAGTAAAGAACAATGAAGGATCAATTTGTTTTGGGTCCAGACGAAATGTAATAGCCAGTCTTACAGAGTGACTCAGCGTCGAGTAAAAAAAGACCTCAGGGAAAATCGATGTCAAACAAACCAGTTTCTGCCTGCTGACCCTTAAAACTGCGCACATTTTCTGCTTCAGTTCTCAGCCAACTGTCACATGGATGCTGCATGTGATTGTTTGAAGGTGGAGCATCTTTAAGTCTGTCCCCTCCATCACTGAACCCTACTCTGCTGGAGGTCAAAGGTCGCACACATTGTCAGACTCATCCAGTTTCAAAATCCCTGCAGCTTCTGACTCACAAACTTCCACATCTCTGTACTTTCCTCAACTTTTCACCCTGATGCCACAATGACTTCGGAGTGACGCAACACCAGATCCGGCGGGCATATTGGAGGTCATCAGCTTTGACTTTCATGAGCATTATTTTATCATGTGCCCCCAAAAAACATTTCCATCCCAGTTTACTATTGATGTTACAAAACACCACAGCTCTTAATTTAAACTCATGAGTTTCCAATTCAGATTCATGTGGATGAACACTGAAACTTGTCTGCTCCCCCACCCTGCTTAGTGTCCTTTTGCCAAGTTTAGATGAACAAAATGGCTGCTTACAAAAAGAAACGAGAACAATAATAATGATTGTATCTTGGACTCTTACATTTTTCTACGGTACGGTGACATGCTTCCTGTTTGTCAGCATTTCACAGTCACAAACTGTGATGAATGTGGAAGGAGTTGAGCCGACGCATACGCTAAGTGATTTGGCAAATTTTGGCATTGTGCTTGGCAGGGTACAAGATGACCTACCTTTGTGACGCTGAAGAACTTTTTTGCCACTAGTAGCATATATTAGTTTCTTCGCGCACAACACACAGAAACAAGCACCTGGCTCTCTTCATTTTTGGCACCAGCTACCAAAAGTCCTTTTTCAGTAAGGACGTCTTCTCCAGGCTTCATGAATTTCCCCTCCATCTTTGGATTTCAGTGAAACAAACACCGGCCTGGATGCTGCGTTCAAGACCACTCAGAGGTAACCGAGAGGTCATAGTGTACACGCTACAGGTTAAGTCGGAGGAGAAAAGCGAAGTGTGGCATATTGTCACTATCCGCTGAACACTGAAAACCAATGCAGCAGCAATTTATGCTTATTTTGGAAGAAGATGAATATACGTGTAATTTCCGAGTTTGACGCTGTTCAATTCATTTTCCACAATTCACAGCCCGTTTTTTTCTGAGTTGTCTGGAACGCAGCATCAACTGCTGCTGGCCTCCCGTGGTTACTGTTGCTATGTCTGTCACAACCTTCGGAGTACATCCATGGTCACAACAACCGTAACTATGCACACGCAATGACGTGCATACGCAACGATTGCTAACGTTGGATTGGACAGTAGCGGTTTGAGGGAGGGGCTTGACAATATCCCGCATCAACAGGGTTTTTTTTTAATGTTTACTTTTTTTTTTTTTTTTTATGAATCGCAGTCAAACGCCACACGCCGGAGATCCGGCACGGTGCCGGAATACTTTAAGCCCTGTACTTCTATCTTTAGCTCAGAAAAAGTTGCCCGACTTGGCATTTTGGTGATCCTTATTGTTGAGCTGAAGGTTGAACTGATCCATCGGCATGGTCAACATTATCAGTCGGGTTAATCAGTCAGTGTTAATTCGTAAAAGCGGCAGGAGGTAAACCTACAGGTTCTGTAGTCTTTCTGACGTATGGGTGCTGCAGGGAGCTCCTTTGCTTAGATGTTAGATGGGGGTTGGACTTCGCTGGGAGACAGCTGAGCTCATGACCTGGGTCCTGCACCAAGCATGCTTATATTTCACCAGGGAATTCCAGGCAGGTCAGTGGACAATATTAGAAGTGTACGAGTCCTGGGTTTCCTGCAGGCTCTGACGTTGCTCACAGCTGACACATGCTGTACTTTCTGACTCTGAACGACAAGAATGCATCATGTCACACTGCACACCAGAATCTGACCGCTTCTGCCAGCAATTACACAACTGAAGAGCCTTTACAAATGTATATCTGTATTTACAGTCCACTTCTAAAGTCAGCAAGTACATGATCCACACCAACAAAGTATAACTAAGTCCCAAGGTCTTACATACATCCACAGATAAAATGTGTTTGCTGATAAGAAACTGAGGCTGCCGGCTGAGCTGATGTTTTACACAGACAATGGTAGGTGCAGTGGGCAAGGGCGGCCATGTTGCTCACTACCGCAGACTGACTGACCGGCCACAATATGTTTGGCAGCTGGCCAAAGTATTTAACTGCCAATAAAAGAGCTTATGAGGCGGAAAACCTCAACTCAGATCTCCGGCAACAAGTTGTTGCCAAGTGGACAAATCCAATTGACATCTGCACTCATTCAACATAGGATGCTTACCAAAGTACGATTAAGTGCTGAACTGAGGTCGATCAACAACATGTATAAATCACACAAAAAATTGCAAAGGTCACAACGAAGTAAGCTTCCAAAGACGTCATCTTGGAATGAGTGAATTTTTACTGCTTTTCTCTGTCACAAGTGAATATTTTTGGTTTGGGATTGAGACAGTTGAAAGATGTAATCCTGGAAATTGTAAAGGTGCATCTTTAACATTTGGGGATTTTTCATAGACATAGAATAGGAAAAAAAAGGGCCAGCAGGTTCAATAAATAAGTAAATGTATTGTTAGCTAATCCCCTATTTAATACAACTCAATGACAATCAATATTCAAAATCTATCATTTTGTATTGGTAATAATAGCCAGTCAACTATAATGCATAAAATCTGGCATAACTGTGTTTAACATCAGTTACTTTATATTTACATCTGTACAAAGTATAATCAGCGCCTCTGTTGCTTGGTAACCATTCTGCTCTGTTGATGCCCATACTAAAATCAACTGAAGCTAACGTTATTTAACTACAGTCAAGTTATCTTATTCTTTCAAAACAGAGAAGCTGCTGTTTTACAATGACAAACTACAGATATTGTGCTTTCCACTGACTCCAGATCAGATGAGAGGGGTTTCCAGGAGAGACAACGCCTCTGGGCTGGTTTTAAACAACTGTAAAAACACGGTCAGATGGCTCACTGAAGCTTATTCTAAATTCATTAGAAACAGCAGCTGCTTTATATTCGGGAAGCTTCTCGCTTATTGAGGAAAGCAGCGTGTAACTGTGGGCGTTGACACCTGGCTAGTCCCTCTGCTGATAGCTGACCGCTAGCTCTCCCCTCGTTATCTTACCGCTCAGCATGCTAACACGATGTTAGCTCTGTTAGCAACACGGCAGCCGCAGCTGTGGTCGGTAGTTTGACAGAGAGCCATTGTCTGGGTGTAAAGACAAGGACAGAGCAGCCAACACGAGAGGAGGAGGAGGAGGAGGAGGAGGTGTGGAAGGAGGAGGGTCCGCGGTCCAAATGTGGCTCCCTGGCTACATATGGTAGCAGGCGTGCTAGCATCGCCGGAGCCTTGCTAAAAATAGACCCGCATCACAGCTAACGTTAGCTAAACCCTGGCCGCTGATCTCGTTTCACTTCTCGCTATGTTTAATTGCCAGCCCCCCTCGCCTCAAAATGGACAGTATCACGAACGCATTTTATTATCCTGTCTGTCAGCCCCCCCACCGGCAGCCTAGTCCTCACCGCGGGGACAAAACGTCAAACCGTCCGGCATGACCTCCGCAGGCGGCCCGGTCCGCCTCCAGCCCTCCCCTGGGCTGAAGCCTCGTACCCGGTGCTCATGCAAATACTGAATAAACGAGACATAACCGTACGCAAAGGCGTTATGTAAAAGAGTTGAGAGACGGTCGGTAAACAAAAGATTATGACCAGACTAACCCCGTTTGGCGTCCATCTTGAACCTCCGTTAAGCATGCAGCACGGCAGCTCCGCCTGGCTGACGCGAGGTGAGAGAAGGGGAGAGAGACATAGACTAAGAGGGAGAGAGAGGGACATGCGCAGCTCGGCTCTCAGTTTGGATGGAGGGACGACTGATTTAGTTCAGAAATATACATTTTTTTTTATATATTTTAAAACATAACGCAACGCCGTTTACCTCCATACTAAACTGAATAGTGAACATTAATTAAAGAGGAAAAAATGCTCTGTATTTTGGTATAGTCTTGTTTATCACTGTCTTCTGTTGCTATAAACTAGTAAAAGCCTAAATGTCAGATTCACATCCACTTTAAGAATGACTGCACAAATTACAGAACTTTCTTTATGCATTTCCTTCGACATGATCCCGTCCACATTAACGGTTTGACACACAAACGAAGTAAGTTCATCCACATAATTAATCTGCAAATGTCAATGATTGAATTTAAGGTGGTGAAAACACAGCACACACTCACTCACACTCACTGTTCAAAGTTCAGACATAGGCGTGTCCTGAGTATACTGTATGTGAAAGGTTATCTGTTATGAAGAAGAAATGGTTTTCTAATGAGGATTAGGACAGCAGGAAGAGGAGGGTGGGAGGTGTGTTGCATAACCCGGCTGTAAAAGGACAACTTGCTCCAGAAATGCAGAGCAGAAGAGATAAAAGTTAGGAATTCAAATCCAACCCGCTGGAACGGAAGAAACCGAGACTGTACATCAGAGGTCTGCTAGAGTCAAAAACCCATGTAAGGAACTACAGGCTGCCCAGGAACAGCAGGTGCGTTCTGGGAGAACTGCAGTCCAAAAACTGAGCCAGTGGCTCCAAAACAAAGACGACATTAACCAACCAGGATTGAACATTGGGGCCTGATCAGAGGTTTTTTTAATACATTAACCAGAGCAGCTGGTTTTTAATGCCTCTTCTGACACAATAAAACACAGTTTATACTCAGTTTTTGTCTTTAACATAACTTCTATCTAATACAAGGAGTTTAACGGGTTACTGGTTAGTCTAAATTTAATCCTGTTGCCTCCATATGACCTACATAAACAAACAAGACCATCAGGGAGAAGACTGGCTATTTCTATATTGCTATTCTTAATGCCTGCCATCGGGTCGGATTCAGGCTGATTCCTCTTGAAATCAATAAAACAAGGTGGTGGAAACACTACTGCATTAGTCCACAGGGGCTGTAGCTTTAAGTAGTGCTTGAAGTAACCATTCAGTGCTAAAATTACATTGAAGATAACATTATACTGCATGTACCGCTGCTCTGTCCAAGTCCCTTGGCACCTGTATTTTTGTATTAAACAAGGCATTCACCTTGTCTGAACTGTCAAACTGCTCCAGGCAGTCTTTAAAACCATTGAAAACTCTGTCGAACTGAAGAAAACGGCTCCGCTGCAGGTAGACGGGACTGAAAATCATCTGTTTATGACACATCATTCAAGCTAGCTGAGAAAGTTAAGTTGGTCCCCATGAATGATGCAGACACATCTGGGACAAACAGGCCTTGACGCCCGACATGTACTGTATTTATGAGACATACACAACAATCTGAAAGAGTTGAGACCAAGAAATACACGGAGCGGGACACTTTACAGTTGAAAAACCTTGTCACCATTCTAAAATGATTCATCAGTCACAATCGCAACAATAAACCTAAATTCAACCAATTCCTGGGAATTCTGCGCCACCTTATTTAACATTAATGCTGATCCTTTGAGCCATATGTCATCAAACTCACTTCCTTGTTTCTAGTTGTGAAGATGCAGACATGTGCTACATGAATGTCTCACATTTACCCTCCAAATTGTATTCTTGCTGAAACGAGGAAAAGAAAGATATCCTGGAGAAAAAACAGTCACTAAATACAAACAGTCACTGATTGACCCGATTGACTAATCAATTAATTGAGTAATCGTTTCAGCTCTGGTCATCCAATTTGTATTTAATCGGCTAAAACAAAACAAACCTCCAGAATGGACCTTTAAATCACCTGCCAAGTATTTTTTGAAAGTGCCTACCCCTTTTCCAAACAGTTTCCAGATGGTTCTGTGTAACAAACCATCTAGTAATTAACTAATTGTTGCAGTTTAAATAAACTTTTGTGATCACTGAATCCAGCTGGTCTTTTTCCCCCTGATGATGATGATGATGATGATGATGATGACCTCAGTGTGGACGGGGAAGGAGAGTCATGACAAATGTGTGAGAGGTCAAAAAGATGATGATGGTCCTCATTTCTAACAATAGATGCTGCTCAGTCTGACTTTGCAACAGAAAGCTTGGTTTTTTTCACTACTGTTGCAACCACAGAGCCCTTTCCACACATACACCAAAGACTGCTGAGTCACTGTGCGACACAAACCCTCCTGACAGTTACAAAGCAGCTTCTTCGTCTTTTAAATACATGTTCTGCTGCTTCGTGGCCCATACTCAATGACACACACACACAGACACACACAGGCTTCAGTGTTGAGATGAGGAGCACTACAGCCTCAGATGATGCAATGACAGCAGCACTCATGAAGATCAGCAGACAGCATGAGATAGCATGCTAATGCTGACAGTCTATATAAACTTTATCATAGACTACATTTCCTTTTTATGATGGACGTTTTAATTTCACATTCATAAACAGTACTTGAGCGTTGGAGGAAGTTAATATGGTTTTACTGCCATCTTAATCTAGAAAATGCTCAGGAACAATTTCCTGAAAAGGACATCTGAAGTACAGCTGCATCCACACGCTTTTCTTGGTTCTAGATGATTGTATATTGAAAATCTTAGTAATTTTGAATAATTTCTTGTTCAATATGATCAACAATGGATTTTTTTGTTAAATAAACTGCACATGTTGATGTTGTTGTGCACATATGACTTTGATAACACTCCTTAGGCCTTCTGTAACATTTATTGTAGCACCACAAATAGGATGGATGAATTAAGTTTTTAACATTGGAAGCTTTTCTTTATCAATTAAAATGCAGATCACTTGGTTAACTTTTTGGTTTCTCTTTAGAGATTAATATTCAGTTTATTATTATAATTTATGATGACGAAAATCCACAAATCTTCACATTTTCGAAGCTACGGTGCTAAGGATGAAATGTTTGGAATTTTTGCTTTAAAAGATGACTAAGGATTAACCTAAAACCAAAAGAGTTGCCAGTGAGTTTTTGGTTGATCCACAGGTCTAAAGATGAAGTGACTATTACACTCCCATTCTCAATTTTCAACTTAAAAACATGACTTGAATGGCGGGAACAATAACGATCCCCAAGCTCCTGAAACCAGACTTGATAAAACACATTGTACATGGACACAACACACACGCAGTAAACATGGGGCCTGTGCAGAAAGCTGAAGCCCTGACTCTCTTCCAGCTCATTAGCATATCCCCGGCACACTAACCAATCATTAAACTGCCAGCTAACGTCACTCCGCTTGCAAATCCCTCCCTCCTCCTCTCTACTGTCTACCTTTGGTCACAGTGGCCGACTGGCTGAATGTCCAAAGGTCCTCTCTGCGACTGCTGCAGTCGCCCAAGGACGAGACCTGCACCACACAGCCCAGAAAAATCTGCCATCATGTACCTCGGAGGACTCAGGGTCACAATCAGGTACAACTCGACAAACAGTAGCAACCTGACCAAACCTCTTAAACCTCCATTTCCCCTTAAGAAGCTCCTCATATGACTGCCCCATGAAATCAGATATATTCTACAGTCCAGAATTCAGAATGACATTTTTTCTCTTTTGTCTCAAAGTTTCCAAAGCCTGTTTGAATCAACGGCTCCAGCAGAGGAAGACATTCAGCTGCATGTGCTGCAATGTCTGACTCTGTAAAACCAAATCGATTCACATCTAGTTCGTCTCAGTTTAAGCATCAATGTCAAATATGTCCTACAGTCCGCATGAAACAAGAGCCAAAGCAATAAAAAAAAAAAACAGGCTATCTGGGACGGCGTTTCTCCCCAAAGCACCTCGAGCAGACAGCTTCCATACTCTGCTGTGGTCTGAGAGCAGGACAGTGACACTGCCAGCCTCAGAGAAACTGTCAAACAACAAGCCAAAGACACAAAGGTGGAGGAAAGGTGGAGGTATACCCTGTTCTCTCCACTGCTTTGCTGCAGGCTCGCACTCCTTTTTGTCCACAGAGTTGTTCTCCATGCCGTCCGATCAGCAAACACACATTCCAGACGAAGAGGGACCGAGCACGGGTGGTAAATGTAAATGCGAGTAAATGTGTGTGTTCGGCTGCAGGAGGTGCTGGTGTAGGAGGAAGAGGAGGAGGAAGAAAGAAAGAGTGGGAGGGAGGGGAGAACCCGAGCGAGGCTTCCTCTGGGGGAGACGACTGCAGCGAGCGAATGAACTCTCTCTCCTGCAGGCGTGCTGTCAGCTGACCGTCTGCTGCCAGCGCTCTGACGCAGCAACTATAAACGTCTCTGCCTCACCTCCTCCCTCCCCCCTTCTGCTCATGCTTTTTGGCATGCTCTCCCTTTCCCTCCTCCCCCTCACCACCACCCAATCTGATCTTCCTTTTTTTTCTCCCTCCAACTTCCACCCCCCCCCTTTCCCCTTTTCCTTCATACTTTATCTCACCCTGCTTTTCCTTCGTCATCCCTCCTCCTCCCTCCGCTTTCTCAAATCTGCTGACGAAGCAGTGAGAAGGAGCCGATGAATGACTTCTGTCCGTCTGTGTAAAACACATCTAAATACAACAGCTACAGATCTCTCTGGAACAATAAAGCTGCACACTGTTTTAACGAAGGCCGGCAAAAAGGGAGGAGGATTGCACATGATCAGCTGTGAATGATCACATATCAGATTCCTGTTCTTGTTTAGGACAGATTGTGAAAAAGCTAATCAAAGCTCCCAGAGCCAAAAGATAAAGCCTTCAAATATCTTGTCTAGGTTGCCCAACAGTCCAAAACCCACATTTTTGGCTCATCAACTAATCGAGTGATCGTGATTGCGTCATCAAATTGAAATTGACCAAACTTCCACTTTTGCACAAGCTCTTGTACAGCTACTTTAGAAAACATGTAATATTTGAGAACCATGGCCTCTTTTGTTAAATGAATAAAACGACTGCAGGAAGAACATCATCTATTTCACGAAGTAAAGCATCACAAAGCTTCAATCATTCCATATCAGTACTGAACCCCGAATCTTTAACTATATACTATATAGTTTTTTATACTGTAAACTGCTCAAGTGGTTCAAACTTTACAGTCCCCTTCATTAGTGTGTACAAGGACTTTAGGGAAAATAATGCAAAATAATGGTTGGTTTTCTGCCAATTAGCTCAACTGCTGCCAAGATTCCCGAGCATTTGCACGCTGTTTCCCAAACAGGAGAGCAGGAAACGCAACAAAGAACAAATAGAAAAACATCTCAAATACAAAGAGAACTGACTAACGCTGGTGCATGCTTACAGGCTGGATAGGCTATAACTGTATATATTAGGTATCTTATTAACTGCTCCGTTGTGAGGGAGGGAGTTGGACTTCCTCTGAGTGGTAACTGCTTTCTTCCACTAGAGGGCACCTGTCTCACTTTATAAACTCCTCTACCTCCCCTCTTCTCTCTTCAAGTCAAAAACTCACTTATAAAAACTCATTTAACAACGACAGAAAAGACAGACCTATAAATGTGTATTTAAAGAAGACAGGGTCTTCAGCGGTAAAACAAAAATCTGGATTAAAGAACCCCTTAGCAAAATCTATATGGATTAATTCTGCATGAGATCATTTCATGCTTTTGAAATTAACCCTTTTATATGATCCAATTTACTACAGGTATTACACAGGTCTACATACAAGTACAATTAATAAGATTTTCCATCTAGTCCAGTGTCTAACTACTAGGACCATTTCACCACGAGTCGTCTCCAGTGATGACCTGCAGTTCATCAAACAGTGTACTGGAGTGGTGAAAGAGAGGCGGTCACATAAAGGAGAAGTACAAAGTTAGTCTCTCTGAGGACGAAGCAGCACACAGTGACCCTTCACCTCCATCTGAATAACTTCTTTACCGCTGATGTAATCCACCGAGGTGATAGCACACAATCAGCCAGTCAATCAGTCATTACTCAGGTCATAAAACTGTACACTACAGTTACACTTTCAAAGGCAGATAGTGACACATTTCCTTGTTTTTCCCCTAACAAAATCAATGTAAAGCAATATCTGCATGTTAATGAAACCATTTGAATGTATTATTAGGTAATAATCGATGTTGTAATTTTCTTAAAATACTGCCTGTGGCACATAGTGTAGCTGTTTCACCTCAAATGGCTGATTTACTAACAAATGACAGACAGTATGAAAATGAGTTGGCAACCACTCGTCCTATTTCCAGTGGATACCAAACAGTGTCAGATATTACCGCGGGCATGTTTTTATAACCACATTTACATGGGTGGTGGGTTGAGGCCACAGGCTGCCACAGAAAGAGCAACCCGCTCTAAAGTGTGTTCAGACCTACAGCAACATGATGAACTAATCACTTTATCACCTAAAGATTCATCCCGTTGTTGGGATCAATGGTAAGGGCAAATGCTGGTGAAATTAAGTCAGCAATTTTTATAAACCAAGTCCAGCTTTAAAAAATTAAAATAAATAACAGGAAAGGGAGAAAGAGGGCATGACACACAGCAAAGGGCCACAGGTCACACTTGAACCCATGGCCACTACAGCAGGGACTGTATTCTCTTAATTTGTTGTGTGTGTGTGTGTGTGAGACGTTTCCGGGTGTTTCGGGATGTTTCTGCCCCCCGTCTGTATCATGGATGTATAACGAGCTTCAGGTCTGTGTGTCAGTGTGTGGTTGCCCGAGGGCGGACAGATGAAGCTACAGTTCAGTTGCATTCACAAAAAAATCCAGAAATAACCTTGCTTTGTTGTCAACTTGGAAAACAACGGACAAATCCTGCATTGTATACCTTTAAGATCACTACACAGATGCCATCAAAACCCCTTTCAATACCAACAATTAGTCGATGAATTGAGACATTTAGTCAATCAACAGAACAATTGATTATTTTCAGTCACAAATGTGAACCAAGATGTGCAGCTATTCTGTTTTATATCACAGTAAATTGAATATCTTTGGGTTTGGATTGTTGGTCAGACAGAACAAGACATTTAAAAGATTTTAAAAAAATATTTTCTGGCATTTTATAGATCAAACGACTAAATCCGTTAATCAAGAAAATAATTGTATTTCAAAAGGAAGAAATACTGTGAGTTGCAGCCCTTACAATAACAACCTTTTGTTGCTCTGTATGTTAAGACATAAAACACAAACATCACTCTGGTATCAGTAGTTCATCTCAGATACACTATTCAGATCAGTAGAGGAAAAATTCTGAACAATCCATCAGTGAAGCAACAAATAACCCGAGCTGCAACCACGGGACGGGACGATCAGTGAGATTTATGTTCAGATTGCAGCTCTGCACCTCAAGTTGCATAATGAAGAACATTTGCTGAGTGGTTTCTGGGTCGAAGAACCCTTTGTGGGCCTGCCAGTGTCGCAATGCAGGGAGGAGGAGGAAGAGGAGGAGGAGGAGGAGGCTTTAATTAACAGGAGATCTTTCCAACACACAGTTACTGCTTCGGCAGCTTGTCCCAAAGAGCAAAGTCCTACTGCTCTAGTTACACAGAAGCTCTAGTGTCTGCAACACTGTGGATGTGTGTGTGTGTGTGTGTGTGTGTTGTGTGTGTGTGTGTGTGTGTGTGTGTGTGTGTATAGATGCATTAATATAAGTGTGTGTATATTAAGTGATCAATATCAGTTTAAATAAAACTGAGTCATCCATTAAAATGAACACTAAGCGGTGTTGTCTTCAGAGAGACAGCGGAGCCTCGGGGGTGATTCATCACTTCCTAAAAGCCCTGAAGGAGGCCGCTCTGCATCTGTCTGATAAACCATCTGAAATATCATTACATCAGAGTCTTATTCTCCGCACATTAACTCAGGGCACAATAAAGAAGAACTACAAACACTGGGTTTTACAGATTAGAAGATTTTAGACTTGCCCTGGATATTAGAACTGTGGCAAGTCTAAAATCTGGTTTGGCATCATTACGGATATCAGATGGACTCTTAAAATAAATGAGAAATTGCATGAATTATTCACTTTTTAATAGAGAAAATACCCTCCCAAAACTTCCAGGCACAAATTAACTCATCAACCAATCCTCCTTAGGGTTATTTTCATGAATTGTGAAAAAAGTAGAACAAATTGCCATTACATAAGAGCGTCTTCAAATGCCTTGCAGTCCAAACCCCAAAGATATTCAGATTACTGTGATATAAAAAGCACACAAAAGCAGCAACTCCTCACACTGGAAAAGCTGGAAGCAGCAAATATTTGCCACTTTTGATTTATTAAACTCGCCTAAGTAAATAATTAGAGTGGCTGGTGGACAGAAAGTTCAACAACCTCTAAAGTCATTACAGCTCAAATTATGTGGCACAGAGGTTATAACTAAATGATATTCAGCACTTAGCTTCAGGAACATAAAATCTGATGCAAGAATGTATTGGGTGTGGGAGAGACTGTAAAGCACAAAATAAATCAGAGTGGCAGCATATTCAGTCAGTTACAGGGCGTGGTTGGCAGCTCTCTGTGTGTGTGTGTGTGTGTGTGTGTGTGTGTGTGTGTGTGTGTGTGTGTGAGATATCTATAAGGTCTATAAGGTGGTGTCTGGTTTCAGATTGGCACCTAGAATTATTTCCAGAGTAGAGAGAAGCTAAAACCAGATGGCAAAGGTAATCCAATTCGACAGCAAAAATGCTCAGAGGGCAAATAGAAGCATCAGTACAAGTGTTTGTAGGTGGTTAACAATTAAGAAAAACCAAACTCTCTCTGTTATCTAAGTATAAATAATATAATCAGTGTAATTAATAATTCAGTGTATTTTAAAAAAAGACAATAAAAAGGAGCTCATGTTTTTAACAGAACAGAAATAGTCAAACAAATCACATTTTACTTACCACATCGTAAAATGTAAAAACATAGATGAAATAAAATGATCAGGTACACAGAAATGATGTTTATCTGATGAGACGCACAAATGCAGCAAAAGCAAAGGCTGAAGCACAATGGAACACACAACCACACAAATTAAACCGCTAAATGCAAGGGTTAATTTTCAAAGAAAAAGCAAAAAGGGACGATGCAAGAAAGGAAAGGTGACACTAAGGAGAGAGGGACTAAATTGAGTACCAGCTGCTGGTTGGGTGGTTGGGAGAAAATTACTGAGGAGAACAAAAGAGTGAGGATGAAAATTATGCCGATGAACATGGAAGTGCCAGTGAAAACTGAGGAGGATGTGGGGGGGGATGGTTTCCATGCCTGGACTGGTATATTTTACCTGCTCTTATGTTCACGTTTGGCATCTTTAACAGTTTGCCACCCTCCGCACTCTTCTTAGCGACCGCCTCCTCTGGTTTGCAGACAGGGGAATGTGTGAGTGGAGCTTGGGATGGGGGCTGCTGAATGTCGAGCTTCTCCAGCTCTGCCTTGCTCTTCTGGGGGGAAGCCTGGGTGAGGAGGCGGTAGGAGCTCTGACTTGGAGCCTCTTCTTCAACCTTGGGGGCCGGGGCTTCGTTTGTCAGAAGCGGAGCAGCAACTGGAGCCACATCTTTCTGCCCAAAGCTTAGATCATCATCATCATCGTCATCATCATCGTCATCATCATCCATGGGGATCTCTGGGGGCTTGGAGGAGGCAAACTTGGAAGTATCCAGAGCCTCAAGAAACTCATCGATAACACCCCTGGGTGGTCGCTCAATGAACTCGAACTCCTCAGAGGAGACTTCATGCTCAGAGACCTCCTCAGCCACCTCTGGCTCCTCCAACTCCATCGTCAGGTCCTTCTTCTCCGTTTCCACCTGGAAGCTGGCAGGGTTCTTGGCCATGGCTTCCAGGACTGGTGACAGTGAGTCTGCTGTTGGCGATTCTGAATCGGAGTCCTCAGCGGGGGTCTTTTTGCTCATGAAGTCGAGTGGCTCAAACTTTTCCTTCATTTTGGGAGCATCATGGCTTGAAAACCAATCTTTCTGCTCAATCTTGACAGGTTCCTCTTCTTTGACCTTAGTTGGGGTGGTTTCCTCTGCCTCTTTGACAAGATCAAATGAGCCAAAGCTTTTGTCGTCTTCGACTTTTGCTTTGTCAGCTGTTTTCACTTCCAACTCTTCAGTCATCTCCTTTAGCAGGGACACTTTAGCATCAAAGGCAAACGGGTTGTTAGCGGACAGATTGATTGGTGGGTTGGGGGACTCCATCATCCTCCGTTCAAGAATAGGACTCTGCTCCTCTGGGCTTCCCTCTGAGGAGCCGGAGTCTATTTTGTCATGGTTGAGTGGAGAAGACTTCAGGATGTCTGGAAGCGATGGTGGCAGAGCAGAATCCTCCTCTTCCTCTTCCTCTTCATCATCGTTTTTCAGACCAGATGAGAACTGATTTACTGACTGCATGAGCGAGTCAGTAGCCGTCTTGCTCATCTCAAATGTTTTCCCCTCGTCTAAGAAAGAGGGTGGAATATCCTGGGATTCTCCACTCTGGCCATATTGGACCAGATCTGGAGTGGGACTCTCTGACATTTTTGAGGCCCTGCTGTCGGACTTGGAGTCTCCAAAATGGGAGTAGCCACTGTCCGCCAGTGGGGAATAGCCCTCGAATGGGTTATTATTCTTCTTCACCTCATACATCAGGTCATCATCTTCATCAGACTGGTTGCCCTGCAGGTCTTGCTCATACCTGGAAGAGCTAATGGGAGCTGTGTCCTTGGAGAAGGTATCCATGGAGACCTTGGAGTTGTCTTGAGATGCTAGAAATGGTGAATCCCAGTGCTCTGTTGGGTTAGAGGAGGCAAGGTGAGACTCAGGAACCATCATCTGGGGATTCACAGGGGAGGGGCCAGTGGAGGACCTGTCTGAGCTAATCAGCTTCTCCTCAGGTGAAAAGGAAACTCCACTGTCTTCGCACGGATTATGAGGCCCTGGGTCTTTCCCTAAACTCAGGTAAGGACCAGCTAATGGATCTAGAAGGTCTTCCTTATTCTTACTACGGCCTGGTCCAGAGTCACCCTCTTCACCCACCCAAGGCATGTCCTTGGAATGAGTAGTAGGGGGGTCAGTGGAGAAGGAGCCCATGGGTGCAGCAGATCCCGAAGTAGGGGGCTGGTTGGGACTCTCGGTCAGAGAGAGCTCCTCCAGAGAGTCAGGGGAGTGAAGAGGGGAGAGAGGAGAGATGGGAGCAGGGGAATCACCCTTCTGCCCAAGTGCTTGAGTAGAGAGGGAGGAGGAAGAATGCAATACAACACATATCAAAGACATACTCCATTCCTTACAGTGCCCACCACACCTGGGGAGAACCACTAGGACCAGACAAGTGCTGCTAAAAAGGTTAGCTGTGGCTGGTAGACAGTTCACGCACAGTTTGTGTAAATGATCATTTCTGTTTATTCTAAAAAGCCTGACAGTATGAAAACAACAGCCACCTGTCAAAAGCGTCACAAAGTGAGTTTTAAACTACCGTTATTCCAGAATCTTGATTCATGATTTTCCTAAAACTAGACTTTTGCAATTTATCGCCTTGCTTATAATATCGCAATTTATCACAATATATTGAATCGCAACCCCTGTATCATAAATATCGTAACACCAGATTATTGGCAATAAACAGTCTTATTATATTATAGTATGCAGTAAGTACAGTACGTCAAAACTGAAGAAAGAAGTACAGCAATTCCTCCGGCAGTGGTGGTAACTTCATCTTCTAGTTTTTCTTCTAGTTAGTCAATGACAGACTAAACAAAAGTCACTGCCTCTACTCTTTTTCCTTTTGTGAAGTGTGTGAACTTTTAAATGTCATAAAATATTCTACTGGAATATGTCTAGTAAAGTGGGATCTTTGATGTCCAGCGGTTTTCCTACTTGACTTAGTTCAAGAAATGTTAAAGTTTTTACTTTACTTATTTTAATGTAGCAGCGAAACTAAAGACCCTATAAAAAGAGGAGAACTATCTTTTTGTATTGGAAAAGGCAAATCAAGTACACCCCAAGTATGAAAAGAAGCATTTTTGTCTACTACTTTTAAAGCTTTATTAGTCAGCTATGCATTTTGGATCAAACAGGACTACAATAAACACAGAGAGAGCAGACTACCTTCCACAGTCAAGATTCAACAGCATTTGTCTGGTGGTCTGATCGGTCTATCACCATAGTTTAATGCATCGTGGTGAGATAATCTTTTGCCCCAGGTCTGGCGCCAATAAAACATGCCCAGTGTGTCTTACCAACACAAACTGTTATGTGATGGTAGATAATGATTCCTCACAAAGACCAATATTGTTTCAGGTCTGTCAATCACTGAGGAGAATCATTATTCATCTACAATTGTGTAAGTTCATGTCAATCTACTCTACAGCAACAATCACATGTGAGTCACAAGGCAGCACAAACACAAGCAAAGTCAAACATCAAATTTAGTGTTTCAAAGATACTCAGTACAAATCCACAAGCATCCTATGTCAATGCTATTATAGGTGACAAAAACCTACAGCTTCTTACATGCAAAGGGTTATTTTTGCCACTTAAATGACAAACAGGAGAGTGAACTCAAGAAGCAGTGAAAGAAAAATAAAAGATGGGGAAACACAGCGAGCAGAGAGAACTTGCCTGTAGGGAATTGCATCAGAGGATGAGGCTGAGCTTTAGAAGGAGAAGGTACATCTGTGGAAGAAACAAGAGAAAGCAGCAGAAAGTGAATTTAGTGAGCCCAGCAGAGAAAGACCAGGAGAAGTGACAGATATTCCCTTTATCACAAATGACTGTGGAAACCACATGCCTAAACTAACATAAAGGTACTTGTCAGAAATTCTTAGCTGGGACATCTTAATCACAGCTTCTGTGTGTTACATCAGTTTAGTTAAGGAAACCCAAAAGGGGGATACATGGGTGCCTTCAGGGTATTCTTAACCCAAATTCAAAATACTGTTCCCCAGAAAACACTGGCTAGCTAGCATGAAAACAGCCATAAGATGTTGAGATATTGTATATTTACACAGTTTACTCAACAAGTTCTGTCAGGTATGTCAACATTTGTTAAAAAGGCTCAAGGTTTCATTTGGTAGTGAAGGGAGGACAGAACAGACAGAAGGTCAGTGTCATAGCAAAACAGTTTGCTATGAAGAGAGGTAGGGAGGCCTGAAAGCATAAAAAGAGGAAGTTGTCCTGATGAGACACAAGAAGAGATAGAATTCCCCTCTAATGCGGAGGAAGTGACCATGCTTCATGGTTTGTAATTCTCTGAGTGAACAAGAGAGCAACAAGAGTTTAAACACAGGCATTTCAGCTACATGCAAAACCTCACACAAGCTGCATGCCACTAACAGAAATGTAAATGACAGTCTAAATAATGTAAAAGAGCTGTACAAATACTTTCAGAGCTTCAGCAGTTGGGCCACTGCAGCACATTATGACACATCACAGTTTCAGTGATTTGATCAGCGAGGTTGCCAAATCTTCATTCTGAGCTCCTCGGTTAGCTGAACCAAAAAGCAGACGGCTTATAAAGTCAAATTAAAACGAATGAAATTAAGGACAGAAGCCATTCCTGGCTCTTTAACCAAATTAGCTAAATTCTTTTTTTTATTAATAGACAACCGCATGACACTAAAACTATACAGGTAGTCCAAAGTGAGAGGTCACAGGAGGATAAAGGAAAATACAGCTCCTCAAACAGCCAGAAACCCACAAATAACCACTTTTACTTTAATGTTTTATGGATAGAAACTGAAGCAAGAGTCTCAAACTAAATGGCACTATTTTCTCGTCACAATACAATACAAACCGTATTTTGGTGGATTACAGTATTTTTTTATGGCTTGTAGTGGTTCGACTCTGCAATCACTCTTGCCGAGGTAGCCTGGGGCACATTTGACCACACATCTTTTGTAGTGTAAACACTTAAGGGCCACAATGAGGGACTGCCTGCTTACCTGAAACCTGTAAGCACACACAAAACACTCTGTCTATTTGGTTCACTGTAACTTCAAAAGCTCTCTTACCTGTCAAGATAAACAGCATGTGTTTGTGAACACACCGTTTTAACTAGTCACTGCAATATCCTCAGACCCACTTAAAAAAATTGCACAATTGAGAATTGAGTGAGGAGAAACTTTATACACTTTGTGAAACGCTGTCTACAACTAATTCTTCAGAGCGGGGGAGTCAAGTGGTTATGGTTAGACAGTGCTACCTAATCTACTGTCGTCCACAGTCTACAGGATGCTCACAGCACAGGTAAAAACATGACAATACAATTTGCCAAGTTGTAATAAAATCTAGGCTGAAAAACTGGCCCTAAGTGGTAGTCGTTACTGAATCCATGGTCATTTCTCCAAAGCATTATGGGAATTGTAGATATGCAGGGCAAATGATCTCTAGCACATGATGTCCTCTCCTTAGAACTGCCACAGAGCAAGGTATTTAGTAGAGCTGTGACGAAGCGTCGACGTATTTTTGATGTTGACACGTCGATGATGTTGAGGCGTTGCTACAGGCCTAGTATTTAGCTTAATCTCTGAGGTCATTAGGGCAACTCAGACAGAAAAAATATGCAGGTGCTGGGGAAGTGCTAGCAAGGCACTACATTTTCAAAAGTAGATGGGAGACAGCGGCTTGCATTGAGCAGCTCCCACTGTGAACATGAAGCAGGATGGGGCTCCTCGGGTTAAAAACTGTTTAAAGGCAATGACAAATATTTGCTGTTGTGATGCTGATGAACAAAGTTACAACGCACCATGGGAGGTCTCATCATATTATGAAAATAAAGAATGAAAATCAAAAACGATCACAGTAAAAAAATCTGCATATATCAATCTTTAGCTGATTATCAAATGTATTGGCAGAACACACAGAGAATCAGTTTGCAACACAAATTTATGCTGATTTTATAATCTGATAATCATTAGGCCAAAATGATTCTTTAGGCCATTTTGTTTGGTTACCTCTGCTGTCAAGGTTTAGTTTCCAGCCATGAAGAAGACCTGTAGGATGGAACCAATAGGACATATTTAACTACAGCGTAAACTCAATCAGTGTGAGATTTAAACAAAAGTGGATCCAAATATAATTTCAGTGCGGTACTGTCATGTTCAACATCCAACTCTGAGTTTTCACATTGAGTCTGAATGCGACAGGTCGTCTCTAAACACAAACTTACTGGTTATATATTTCTACTGATGCATATAGTCAGAAGTTTCTTATGCCCCCAAAAAGTCAATGATTCGAGTCATCAGTCGAGGAATTAGTTACCACTGTAAGTTTTTAACCAGGCAACTAAACATCCAGAGGGAGGCTCCAAATAGAGCTGCACAGCAGTATAATATGAATATTTCATATACTGCATACCGGTGAATGAAACAACAGCTAAAGCTCTTTTGTAGGCAGCGATGTTAATTGTGCAATGAAGAGCGCTGGTCGGGGCAAGCTGTGTAGCTGCTTGGAACTGGAGGGTGAGGCGAGGGGGTTGTAATCTGCAACTACACCACTAGAGGCCACTTAATCCTACACAATGGACCTTTAAATACTTTAAGCATTTTATTTTAGTTTATAGTGTTTAATACAACTATTAGAAATAATATAAATGTGGTTTTTAAATGTATTTTGAATTATTTTTTACTGTGTTACAGTTTGCACAATAAAAATAGTTAATCCTGATTCGTTCATATATAGTATAATTTTGTGGGGCCAAGAACCCAATAGTAAAATAAAACATTCTATACAGGATGGCATAAAAATTTTACTATATTTGATGTCATCTTGACAGTAGAATAAGACACTATAAACCTATATAAAGCTCCAGTCATGAAAAAAAGAAATAAATACTGTGATATACTGTGAAATCAAGCCCCTAACTCTGCCAGCTTCAATGCCTGCTCTACACACTGAGGTATTTGTTTCCTTGTGCTATAAGTATCTTGAGGAACGCCTCACAGCTTGACACTGATATATGACTTCAGGCCAGCGACTCACCTGCTGCCATCTTGTAAAATAAAGAACTCAATGTACGATTCTCTGAGAGTCCAAGAGTCTATAACGTCACTCTCTTATCAATGAAAAGTAAAACAACCCAAGCAGGTTGCTTCGGTTCCTGCTGGTTAGTTTGATGACAGACACAACATCTGCACTGACAATTGATTTCACTGTCTCTGCTGCGGTCTCCTGTCTCCAAATGTTATGTTATGTAATTCTGAAAAAAAAAAAAAAAAAAAAACATTGAACAACTTAACATTGAACAAAAAACCCATTAAGATGTGGGTTCTGTGGTGTTTCTGACTCTGAATGTTCGCTGACATTCAGATGTTTTGGGGGAAAGAGCACACCAAAACCAGAACCTCCTGTTTCTGGTTCAGCTTTGATCCATTTGTTTAATGTGTCTGTCTGCAGAGAGAGGACACAGAGTGAGAGGGAAACTGGCCTCCAGCAAAACCAAACCTCACCTAACCTTAACTGTCGTCTGAACGTCCACCCAGTTATAACATGCCCTGTGTGACTTACATCAGTGAGTGATGTCTGTTGGTCTCCAGCTGACGAGGTCAAACTGTGGTATTCCAGGATGATAATATTAAGTTCTGATACGCATCTCATTCTCTGGCTCTCTCTGTCGCTGCTACTGAATACATGAGAGAAGAAATAGTTCCATTACATGACTCACTTAATTAGTGAGCTTTAGAGCTGTTTGCTGTTGTGTTTCCCCCTGCTTCCAGTCTTAATGCTAAGCTAGGCTAACCGCGTCATGACTCCAGCTCTGTACTGAACACACAGACATGAGATTAATGTCTGAAAGTACTGACACAGCAGATATTAGGTTCTGATTTGATTTCATTCTAGATTTATATCGGTCTCTCAGCTTACAGAATATGTTGACCAGTAAGTAATTACTGCTTACTCACTAAATATCTATGCCTTTATAACCTGATGAAAGGGATCATTATCAGAAATGTGTTTTTGTTATGTGCTTATGTTAAAAAACAAATATCAGCATAGATACTACCAGACTTTTTAAAACTGAGATGTTGGTCACCGTAAACAACAATATGTTGATTTTGGTCACAAAAACTAATGTTAGCACTTTGTGGCCCTCTTTTATACTCCTGCAGTGTAGAAACAGGAAAACAAAGAAGAAAAGGCTTCCTCTTTTAAAAAGGTGGCTTTTTCTGCTTTTGTCATGTTCTTCACGGATTCCTCAAAAATGAATCCTGCAAGTCACTGGTAGCTAGTTCATCCGTTCACTCCCTTTCAAACTGGATCAGGTGCTTGTTTGTGATGTTAACAGGTTCGTCAAACTGCTTTATCTGCTTTGTCATTGTCTCTAAAACAGATACTTGTGCACATGTTAGTTAACCATCTGGTTGCCGTGCTGTCTGTAACAGCATTTATTTCTTTTGCAGTGCACCTTTTACTATTTGTAAATAATATTTTTGAATTAGTTGACAATTTCTTAAAATGGTTGAGTCATTAAGAATCTGGAAAGCTCTTCTCAACACCTCTGCAGTAAGACAAGGTTTTTACTCAGCTATAAGAAGGCACTGAAAAAGACACTATTTCCTGATCCACTGGTCAACCTGCCCAACAAAATGGCTGAATTTATTTATTTATTTTTTTACATAAAAACAGCTTTAACAGCCCTTTAATCAGCATTAATGTGATGAATCAGCACAACATGGGTAAGTATCATCTTTCACCACGCAGCTCTGGAAATCTTTGCCTATCACAGCGATAAGAGACGAGATTTAAAACAGATTAACACGTGGTTCTCATCATATTTAGGATTTTGACGCACTTCTAGACTGAAAGGCAGCTGCTGTGTTGGCAGTATAAAAACAGATAGAGGCCAGGCGTCGTTGCTTTGGGTGGAGGGGTCTGACTCTGAAGCACTTAACCCCACTTATGGCCAGCCTTCACCAGGATACAGAGAAAAACAACAACAGTGGACGGCACACACAGACGCGCTGAGCTTTAAGCCTCCGTGACTGTGTGTCTGACATCTCCCCTCTCCGTCTAATCCACCTGACCACATCCCAAGCTCTTCACAAACACACGCTGACGGATGTAGGTGACCCAAAAATAAGATGTAGGCCGGCGGTGATCACCGAGCCCCGGACGATTAGGCAGCCCGTCAGTCACAGTGTCTGAATGTCCAACAGAGGGGACAAGAGTTCACTTCATACACCTTTTTTGGGGTGACGACATGAATCTGTGTGTTGTGAAGTCACAGCAGGACTCACACACTCGTGTTCAGAAAAGAGAAGATAAATGCTTTGAGAAGACAAAAGAGTGAAATCCAGATAGTGTTATATTACTGGTCTTTGACAGCGAAGTTATGCCATGTTTCTAAATCATTAATTGACAATGTATGACAGACATCATTAATGTGACAGACTAATTACTGGGGCTGGGTATCTTGTAATGCTCAATACTAGTGCCAAAACGATTTTTTACTAGGGCTGCAACTCACTATCATATTCATTAATTAACCTGCCAATCATTTTCTCCATTAATCAATTAACCATTTGGTTTAGGGATGTCAGTTTTTTGGTTCATTTTGCTTTCAGACCATTCAAGTCTTGATGGAATAGTATTTGGTGGTTAACCACTGACATGGCTATTTTGGTCTAGAAAATGTCTGAAAGCAGTGAAATCAAAATATTCTACGGTACAAGCTTACGTTCATAAGAGTCTACTTACTATATCGTAAGACTAAGAAAAGCAGAAATGATCATGTTTGAGAAATCAAATGTTTCTCATTTCTGCTAGACTTAGACAAGTAATCTATTAACAAAATAGTGGTCGAATGAGAAATATGAACACATTTCCTCCAAAAACCTTTTTAACTTTTACAAAAGAAGCCAAAGTTAAAGCCAAAGCCCTTTCCTAAAGCGCACATTGACATCTTCAAATACACCATTTTATCTGACCAACACTTTAAAACCTCAAAGTGATCCGTTTACTAGAGAAACTGGAACCTAGTGACCAAAAATCAATGAATGCAGCTTTTACATTTCATGTTGACCCTTTTTGATCACACCAGATTGGTAATCCTCAGATTTTGGCACAACATAATACTGTACAAACAAAGACAACACAAAGCAGGTATGAGGGTGCAAAAGGCCAGAGGACCATCTGCAGTGATGGAAAATGAACAGAAAACACACTCAGTCTGTAATCTTCCTGAAAGGTGGATCAATACCAATGATTTCTTTCTGTCTTTTGTTCAGAGCGGTGACTGCGATGTTTTAACTAGAGCTTGTGGTTTTTATCCAGCTCCATCGGTGGCCTTGCCAAGCAGCCCCACCCTGCCTCTCTGCTGCCTGCTCCTGGCTGCTGTCTGTGCCTGGAGGAGGCGAGAGGGGCCTGTTTACCTGCTATCTGCCTCATCCGTATACACAAAAATAACAGCTCAGAATACACACATCCCAACATTAGCATCAGTACTACAGAAAAACACCACTTCAGGAGCATTCAGACGAGTAATAGCAGCTTAAAAAGGGTCACCAGAGGGCTCACAGGCCTCTCTGGCTAAATTGTTTTAGGATTTGAGGGTGTTGGTTTGGGGGGGGTGGGTGTGACTGACTGACTGAAAAACAGGCCGGCAATAGCATAAGAAATACAACGCTGATTTAAGGCGTTGACGTAGTATGGAAATGTTGGGAAGCAGACAGGGAGTGGACGTTGAGCGGATTCCTTTGTTGTGACTAATCTCTGGGTTACAGCTTTGGTACACCGTGCGCTGCTAACCGCTCCATGCTTCCATTATCGGACAGATCATTGTCCGGCGTGCTACTTCTTTGGTACTCACATCCGCCAACCTATAAATGATAATCTCACAAAGCCCCGTCTATGTTGTAGCTGCGAGATTTCGGATTAATAGGCGTTATGTTATAGTTAACGTTAGCTTACATCAACCTGGTTGCTGACAACCAACACCGGACACCAACGTTAGAAACCTCACACCATCGGGAGGTTGCCCTTCCCTTGAGCTTTGTATTAGATGGCAGTGATAGCCTTGACACCTGATAGCCTCTCAACACTGTTGTTTGTGGCTGCACTGACAAAAACCAAGAAGGAAAAAAAAAAAAAAAAAAAAAGTCTGTCCGATAATGGAACCCGGTTAGCAACAACGGTTAGCAACAGCGGGCACAGAGCAGATGGGCGCTGCTCAGTCTGACACAATAATGACCGTATAACGGTGAAATAAACGCATACATTCATGTAAAATGTTTTAAAAAGACACGACAGACATTCGGTTAATGGCGTCCGTTGTGAACACGCCGCTGAAGTCTGAATGGTGCAATATCGCCAGCTCATCCAGTCAACAGTTCACATTATGCTTCCTGCCGTTTATTTGTCCAAACAGGTGGGCCGCATCTCTACAACACAGCAAAACCGGGCTAACTGCTAGCTCCTCCAGCGGCATTATGTGCAAAAGAGAGCCAACATGGCTCCATTTTTCCAAATCCCATTCCCTCGTCTGGTTAAAAGTGTGGTTTTCCCATTCACAGTCCACCCAACTGTCAAACAGCAGGTCAGCTTCATGATCAAAGACCCTCCGCTCCCCTCAGGGTAGCACCACTAGCTAACCGGCTAACCTCACCGTGACGGAACTGTATAAATATTAACAATCTGGACAAAACCAACACTTTTAATACAATTTAACGTGTTCTGGTGAATAAAGTTGGTTAAAATGTAACGTTAGCGCTTCAACGCACTTATTTATCTGCATGTCGGCGTCTGGAAAAGCCCATAATGCTAACCTAGTTCAGATACAGACACTAAGATGGAAAAATACCGAAATATACCGTTAACTATACTAACGTTACCTTTCACCAACACGGTTTATAACATTTATATTTATTGATCTGCTTCAATTAATACAAACTCCTTCCTGCTATAATTAGTCATATTTTCCCCGTTTGAACACTCACACGATGCTGGAGCCGGTGGTTCCTCTGTCACCGCAGGTTGCTCTGCTGCCTCTGCGGGGGCTGGGGCTGCTGTCCGGGGTTCAGCCACTGGGAGGGCGTCGCTCGCCGGGGCAGGTTCTGGCTCGGGGGCAGCCTGTGGCTCCGGTACGATCTTTGTACTCTCTGGTTCGACTTTGGGGGCGACAACTTCGGGTTCCTCGGCAATTAAAGGGGTCTCAGGAAGAAAAGACAGGCTGGTGGAGTCTGGGATTGCAGTCTCTACCTCAGGCTCCGGTTCAGGTTCCTTTACCTCTGGTACTGACACTGGCTCTGGCTCCGTTACGTGGAAAGACTCTGGTAATGTTACTGGGTCCTTTGCAGGAGCGGTGGGAGTTTCTGTGAACTCATGTGGCGCACTATCTTCAGCTATGTGACGGTCCAAGGCGTCCTGAGCCCCGCCGACCAGGTCCACAATATCATCCACGCTGAAGAGGTCTTGTTTGGGCTTGTCCAGCTCGGAGTCCGGCTCGGCCTCAGCCTGGTAGTGGTGCACCTCCTCACTGAACAGAGGAGTGGTGGAAGAGACTTCATGCTCCACGCTGTCTGCCATTTTTTTTCTAAACTGTTTTCTGAGGTGGAAAAAGTTTCAGATCCGGTAAATTCTCGCCTCCGTTACCTCCTGGAACAAACTCCCACCGAGATGAGCTTTGAAACCGCGCCGGTAACTCCCTCCGGTAAGTCTGCTTTTGACACCGGACGAAGTTGGACAAGTGCGCCACACGACAGTTACCACAGAGTCGGACCCGAGTCTCAGATGGACACTGAAGTTGAGAAGGAGATGAGGGAACTCCATTGACCAATTACCTGTGGCTTAACTACTGAGTGACACGAGCTGTGACCAATCAGAGCCTGTCAAAGTAGACGCCGACCCCGCCCACCAGAAAGGAGGCGTAATGGGACACCTCCTCCATCAAACCACCTCTAAAATTTAGGAGGAGCACAGAGTTCAGGCAGTCCTGTTCTGACATAACTTGTGCTCCAGCGGGGCAGTTATTACATAACTTTAACACAGTCTTTTTTTTTTTTTTTTTACACCAACTCGTCCTGCTATGAACACACAACCTTTAAGAAATGTCACACAAAGACAAGCAGTGCTGGAAGATGTACTCAGAACACATAGTAAATGTAGGAATACCATAGTTAAAAGTCATGCTTCAAAATTCTCACTAAAAGTACACATCTATTAACAACATATACTTGAAGTATCAAAAGTTAAATTACTTGTTACAAAGAATGACTACTTCCAAAGTTTATTTAAACTCATTTGAATTAATTTTAACTGCTTTGGTATCATAATCTATAACAATTCATGATAATTTATAGGTTGATAATGTGTTTTTATCGAAAAATATACATATATTTAAGATTTGAATTCTTTATTTGAGAGTGGAGAGCTGACAGGAAGTGAGGGGAATGACATGCAACAGTCCCGGGCAGACTGGAACTGGGACGTTGTGTTCCATGTCAGAGGGTAGCAAAAATATTAAGATGGAAATTAATTAGCAACTAAAGTTATTAAATAATGTACTGAAATAACATAAAATAATAACAAAACATGTAAAAATTGTATTTAAGTACAGTACTTAGAGCTGATCTACACAGTAACTTTCCACCTCAGAACACATTCTAGATGTTTAAAAAGGCGCGAAAGAAAAAATCCTGCTGCATTCAGAGAACCTGGGGTAGTAGTTTAAACTGCCTACTTGCTTGTGAAACTGGGAGATATTTAAAACCCTGATCAGCTTTGAAGGTACTTCTGACCTCCAGACTTTGCCTACATAAAACACAGACTAAAACTAGTAACATTTTGATTCAAACCAAAGAATAAGACTAAAGAACGAAAAAGAAAAATGTTTTAATGTCTCCCTGGTCAGCATTCAGAGACTTGAGATGCAGTTCAGATGCACAGCAACTGTATGAGCTAAAATCTGACTCAACAAAATCTAAAAACACACTGGATGAACAGTCTCTGGATCCAAGGAGGTCTGAACAGGACCTGGGGGCTTCCCAGTAGAGTTAGAGATCAGTGCTTTGCCGAAGGGAGCTTTGACGGAGATACATGAACTTAAAATGAAGGAGAGCTCGCTTCAGTAAGAGTTGTTTCCTCTCCGCCATTGCAGCATTGCACAAACTGCCTCTCTGACAATGCTGTTTGCTGGAATGTATGAATGTGATGGGGACTGTCTGCATGTTCACAATGCTAACATGCTAACATTTAGCATGTATAATGTTTACCGTGTTCACCATGTTAGGATGCTAACATTTGTTATTAAGCACCCAAAGTACAGCTGAGGCTGAGGGGAATGTCATTAGTTTTGCAGGTATTTGGTCATAAACCAAAGTATTGGACACATTAAAATGTTGACCTGGTGATGGCGTTAGATAAAAGTCAAGGATCACCAAAGTCAGGAATATTCATCCTCTGTGGACCACGAATATCCGTGCAAACAGTTGTTGAGATATTTCAGTCTGGACCAATAAACAGACCAACACTTCCATACATGAAGCCATGTGCTGCTCGCATGACTAAAAACTAAAAGCTGCCTCACCAAATGTTTTGATCTTGCACTTTATTTTGAAATGTTTAATGTGTTTTATATTCCAGTTTCTCCACAGAGATCAATACGTTTCTTCAGAGAAAGATGAAGGTGAAAATGTGGTTTTGGAAGTAAGCATGAAGCTGTAGAGAGTCAGGGAGCTCAGTCTGAGATATAGAGTTACACAGCATACTGATGACAGGCCACAGTCTATATATAACATGTGAATATATATGTCTGTAAGAATATATGGCTGCTTCAGAGCTGGAGCGGGCCATCATATGATCACGTGAGAAAGACTGCGCGATGGTGCAGGAGGACAAAAATGTCTCAGTCTGACACGATGAGATTTGAATAATTACATATTGATAGTAGAATTGATTAGATTTGAATGTTTGTTTAAGCCTAAAATAATGTTTTAACTCTAAATGTGAAAGAAAGTGAAGGAACTTTTTAGGATTAAAACTGTTAGCTAAAAGACAAGATTGTGTGTGTATTGTGACTGCATTCATTTACAATTAATGTATCTATTAGGTATTGTGTGTGTGTGCCTCTGTGCCATCCAAAAACACATCAGTGAGCCAGACTGTTGCACTGGGTGAAATGTTCCTTCACACACTGTAGTTTATTTTCCTCCTGCCCCAAATAGAGCACCAAATGTGGATTCATCCGCCACTGAAAATAGTCCCCAATAAATGCACTATTTCTTCCTTTTTGTTTGATAAAAACTACTGTGAGCATTGAGTCTTTTTTTAAACATCAAACTATATATTTGTGAGCTATGAAAGAAACCCACTTTAAGAAACAAAGGAAACAGAAGCTACCATAAAGAGAGGCTGGGAGTTTGGCTTGCTATATTGTACATATAATGTTATCACTGAAAGCATTTAAAAACACAGACCCAATTATAAAGAAAAACTATGCTGTCCAGAACAGTGTTGACGCTAATCATGAGCTTTAGCCTCAGAAATGGAGAAAAAATGAACGTGTAATGAGTTCAAACATCTAACTGATGTTAGTTTCTGTTGAATTGTTGAGTTGACACCTGGGATAGATTTGTGCAAAAATAATGACTTAACTGAGGTATCCTGTTTCTTTGAGAAAGAGAAACCTTGTTTTAACAGAGGTTCATAAGCTTTATACACATTCTGGTGTTAACAAACTGTGTTAAATATCAGTGGATCTTCAGGTTTTTCTTCTGGAGCATCTGGAAATTGAATATGCTAATTGTGCTTTCACTGTGTTTAGCATTTTACAACCAACTGGAACAGACTTTGTACGTCACACATACATTACTTTGTTTTAATGATACTTTAGCATCAAATCATACAGCCAAAATCTGTTTATAAATCACTGTACATTAATGGTTTCACAGAAGGACTCCTGACAGTTTTGATGGATTTTTCTCAAAGAAATGTCTTTCTTTGCCTAGCTCAGAAGGTCTTTTAAACTTTTTTTGTACATCGTTGTCTGAACGAAGGCTGCCCGATGCCGAACAATCATTTACGGTCTCCGTTATTACTCTCCAAGTACTTCTTATTTGTTATTACGTTGGACTGCTTGGCAGTCAGTGTTTTCCTGTGCTGGCTGTACAGCTCTATTAACTTTCTTATCTCGATGTCCATGATTGCCTTTCTTTGATCCTCCATAATGTTGCCGCAAATTACGAATAATTAGCTATAAATTAACAAGACAGCTGTAGATTGTTGACAATGTATCCTAGCAACGCATGCTCCTAGGCAATAATGATAGTGGGCATTCACATAGCTAAGACTATAGGCTTAATTTTGCTTGGTGCAACCGATGCAAAGTCCATTCTACAGAACAACTCAAGACCAGTTGGTGTGTGTTTGAAGGACTACATTATTTTGGTTGAGTCACTGGAACAATCTGTGCTGCGTTTATGGGAACAATGAGCTATTGATATCAGTGCAAAATGGTAGAGATTTGAGTAATAAAGGGGGAAACCCTTTGGGGAGTCACAAAGGGGATTTTATGAGAAGTCCATACTATGATTTTCTCTCATGAAGAGAAAAATGACTGTTAGAATCTGAAAGCTTAGAAATACTGAAACTAGGTTGAGAGAGGCAGAGAGCTTTTGACAGTTTGTAATTGGTGTGTGAGGTTTCATGTCGGTGAGAAAGCTTAAACTTTACTGAAAAATCCATCCAAATCCCAAAAAGTTTCAGAGACATTCAAAGCTGCAACCTTTGGTCTGAGTTGAGGTGTAATTTCCACCAGGACCAGATGAACTGATCATCAGGCGGCCCCTCGCAGTATCTCATGCTGAGAATTTTATTTAAAGACACAGGAAATGAAAGCTAAGATGTGGACCAATTCGGTGGGGGGTCGGGGGTTACATGTCTCTATCATCCCTCTGTAGTATTCATGTTGCAGTTTATGGTTCAGAAACTGGAAGCACGTTAACAAGGTCTGAAGTTCCACTCCACTGAGTAAAATGTAATGAAAAGGGTCACAGTATGTAAGCATAATTAGGAAAATGATTATTATTTTCTCCATTAATCAATTGATTGTTTGGTTTGTAACAATTCTGTCAACAGTGAGAAATACAGTCACATGATGAAATATGACTTATACCATGGTTTGGTTAAATACTCGGTTCGGTATTAACGTGCTCTCTGAGTTGAGGGAACTAGAAATATCTTGTGTATCCAAGTCATACCACATCTTTCCCGTTTTGTTGTGTTCACTTCTTGTTTCAGCTGAAAACAAGAGGACAGAATCAGTTTTTGCAGGTTTAAATATTCTCTTCAGACATTTTTTAAAAATACTCTTGCAAAAAAAGTTCCGTTACCGTGTTAAAAATTCGACCTCCTCCTTGTCCCTGATGTAAAAATCCAGGATCTAATGTAAATATTTTTTATTTCAAAAGTTTAACTGTTGGACACAAGATGTCTGGTGCTTCACTGAAAAGTTTCCTGAAGGCTTCTGGCTTCGACATCACACTTGTTGAAGTTACGTACTGGATCCTAACTAAGGTTCCGATACATGTAGTGTAGCCTACTATTTCATGTCAAAATTGCTGCTGTGAAAAAGGTCTATTGGCTCCAAAGTAGTTGCAATGTTATAAATCCTGCACGTTTATCCAGGTGTTAGCTTCAAAAGCAAGTTTTTGAATGAAGGGGGGGCTTTAATGATTTTCAGGTATTGTTAATTACTTCAGGGAATAATTTGCAGATATTTGTTCTTCCAGAAATTCCAGCTATTTTTTGTGAAAGTCAGTAAAAACAGAAATTAACTGATGAGAAAGTTATTTATTTAATAATAATAATAATAATAATAATAATAATAATAATACATTTTATTTATAAGCGCTTTTCTAAATACTCAAAGACACTTTACATAAAAGCATAAAAGCAGCAAAACAACATCAAATAGTAAAACACTAAAAACACATCAGACTAAGCTAAACATTAAAAGCAATTTTAAAAAGGTGAGTTTTTGTCCAAGATTTGAATGTTGGAAGGTCGGTGCAGTCACGGATGTTTTTGGGGAGAGAGTTCCAGAGGGAGGGGGCAGCTACAGAGAAGGCTCTGTCGCCCCATGTTCGGTGCTTGGTCCTGGGTGGTGGAGTCAGGAGGTTTAAAACTTAAACTGAACGCAGGTGGGTCAGCAGGTGGGGATGATCTTGGAATGTGAACAGGTGAACAGGTGGATGTGTCAGCTGAGGTCATCTGGTGTACAGGTGGAGAATAGAGGCAGGCCTGACAATAAAGTTGTTCCTTATACTTGAAATGTTGGTGGAGTTTTGATGTCTGCAAACTTCTTACCTTCATGTACCTTAGAAGTAGGCGAAGCTGTGCTGGAAATCTCCCCTCTGCTTGAAGAAGAGAATGACAGATGTGAGAAGCTCCTGAGGCAGCCGTTGTGACAGAGGTAAGCTGTAATATTCCAAGACCCTTTTTTTATTTTGACAAAGAATGAGGCAAAGAGAAATATATTAACATGTGAAGAGAACAAACCACATGTACAATCACACAGCAGCCGTTTCACTTGATTTGTGACCCTAAAAGGATGTTAACACTGTGGTGATGTTGCCTCCATGTTGCAGCAGACAGTCTCTACTCATTGTTTGTACAGTGTGTTGGAAACAGCAGTCAGCTGACTGAAGGACGCTGCAGGTTCCCAAGCAGCTTCAGTCACTGGGACGACTGAGTCACTAACAACACAGAGGTGAGTCAGTGTACATGTGAGTGAGTGAGTCTATCCTGCTCATGCTCTATTTCCTGTTTGCACTTTCTATTAAACACTCTACATACAGGATATACTCTGATCAGCTGATTTAAACCCTCCCTCCACAGATTACATCCTCACTAAGCCGGTTATATTTCTAAATTAATTCTTTTGAATGAATGAATGAATGAATGAATGAATGAAGAGCAGCTTGGTGTTTCAATATGTATGGCAGGCACCAAAGCTGTATTACAAACCCCTTACTATATGAGCAATGCATACTTTTTTCACCAAAACATAGCAGGTAGTATCCAGTATGCAAACAAAATCAGAATCTGCAGTATATCAAAAATACCTGAATGTCGTACTGATTGCAAAAAAATCTCCAGTATGCACCAGTCTACCTCGCCTACTATGTCCCACAATGCAAAGTGCTGGATTGATCAGTACAACCGCTAGCAAATTTCATATGCTATTTCATCACTAAATTCACTTCTAAGAATGTTTGAGGTGAGAAATCAACCGTGTAGATTTCAAATATCAACAGTTTTAAGACAGTGACGATGACCAATCGAAAACTTGCCCCAACGATTTTGGAGTCGAGAAGTTCTACAAACGCTAGCAGGGTAACTCGCTAGCCAGCCGGCCAGTGATGCGCAGAGCCCTCTTTCTCCACAGTCACACAGGTAAATGCAATATGCACCTGTTGAATTAAAAAAATAAAGGGCAGCATATCACCAGAGTAACTGCAAACTGATTCTAACTGTAACTGCCAGGACTCAGACACCAAACACGACGAAGACACAGCAGGTTCAGGCAGGGACAAGAGAGGTGTGAAGCAGGAGTTTTAGAGTTCATTTTAAAACCTTGCTCTATTTCTACAAAGCACTTCATGGATTTGCTCCCTCCTAACTCTTACCTAAGGTCACTCAGGTCCTCAGACTAGTCATTTGTGGTCGTCCCTTGGGCTCAGTGGAAGCTCAGGGGTGACTGTGCCTTCTCAGTTGTGGGCCGCAGTCTGTGGAACGAACTGCCACACCACATCAGATGTCTGCTGAGTTTTTCAAAGCACAGCTCAAGGCCCACCTCTTTTCTTTTGAATGTACCTACAACTCTATTACTAATTTACCTTTTACAATGTTTTTATATAATGGTTGTTTATTTATTTGCATTACTCATTGATTATATCCTGCTCTCTGTTTATATGCATGATTTTATTGACTGCTTTGTTGACCTGTTTTCTTCTGCCTATGTTTGTAAAGCAGTTTGGTCAAATGTGCTATAGAAATACATTTATTTTGAATTAAATTTAAAATATTTTATCGGATTTTAATTACTGATCACTTGATCATATCAAGTGTTCATCACGACTGTTGCAGCTGGTAAAGGTGGAGCTAATTACTTTATATACTGCTGGGTAGTTTAATCCATAATAAAACACTATATATTGTTAATTCTGGTTAATTGTTAGTATTAAATATAAATAGTACAAATAAATAAATGCAATTAAATCATGGTTTTATACTCAACAACTTTAGTTGTCAGAAACAGAAAAATATGTAAATGAGAACAACTAAATTGTGATGTGTGTGTGTGTGTGTGTGTGTGTGTGTGTGTGTGTGTGTGTGTGTGTGTGTTGACCCAGTTGTTGCAGGCTGCTGACATACAGAGTTATCTTTAGTCATCCAGCAGGGAGGCTGAGGATGATGGCAGCTGCTGTGATTAGCGAGGGTTGCCTAGCAGCAGTTTGGACTGTTTACAGTGTGTTTCTGAAGATGTTAAAGGACGCCTGCTGACCAAAGTGAGGGTTTGGTAAACATGAAGCTTAATGCTGCAGAAACTGCAGATGTACATGCTGTTTATATGTTGTTTACATTGTGCAGAGGTTCCTCCTTCATGTGGAAACAAAATGGACTACTGACATACATTAGCTGGTCTGAAAAGTGAAGCCAGTGCAGAAGTGCTTTTAACCTGCATTCTAGCGGCCAGCAGGGGGTGAATCCACCGGCTTCAAAAAAAAGTCTGATTGTATGGAGCCTTATGAGAAAACTTCTCACTTGATTTATTAGCTCTGTAAACAGTTTCCTATTGAGTCTCAATTGCTAGTTTCAGTCTTCTTCTATACAGCATAATGTTCATTTTGTAAGTTATGTTCCTGTTTAAAGTAAAATAGACAATAGAGCAGAGTATGCTTTAGGGTGTGGTAGATTGACAAGTTGCTACTCTAGTTCTCAGTCAGATCTTAAGATGTATCCGCCCCAGCTTAACCCTCTCGTGCAAACAGCTCTGGCTCCAAAAACCAAGATGGGGCCGGCCATAATGCCAAACTAACAGTAGTCAATAAACCAATGGGTGACGTCAAGGTGGGTTTACACAAAAAATGTCATGATATCTAAGTTTACAGCATTGAACATAACATCAATATCTCCTTTTAAGCTGATATGTTAAACTTGTTAGCAAACGATTTCTTATTTGTACATCCAGCAGTTACAGAGCAACACGATCATTCATTCGGAGTCGTGCTTGTGTCCAAGTCCAATATTCACTCTCTTTTAGCTCTGTTTTTGGTCTCTACCAACTCCTGAGGGAAATATCTGTTTCTTTAGCTGCTTCACCAGCTAGTCTTTAACTGTGTCTCTCTGCTGTTTGCTGCTGAGCAGACTGTGGTGTACAGTGGCTCTTTACAGCTTTTTCTCTGAAAACAACGTTATGAGAGTGCTGAGAGTGAACAAGAGGAGTGCAGTGGTGGTTGGACAGATAAACACTGAGCTCAAACTCACTATAAAGCTCCATTGTCATTGGGTGGCATTTTATGTTTGTATATATCTCCGGAAAGATGACAGGGAATGAGGGGAGAGAGAGATAGAGAATAAAATGCAACAAAGACAAATGGTGCAGTTTATGTTTAAGCCCCAAGACCTCCAAGACAACCGCAAAAAAACCCTAGCAGATCTCTGTTCATTAGTTTTTTTTCTAACAGTTAGTTAGCTTGTCCACATCCTGTTTAACACACTGAGTCTTTCCATCTGAATGATGCTGATTAGATTAACCCACAGAACATTTTTCTACTGATTAATGTTCAATCTTCAGTCTTTGCTTCAATCGGAGCCTCCTTAAGGTTATATTTGTAGAAAAGAAGGTTAATTATTTAGTACTTTCCCAATGCATTCCTGCATTATTGTTTCATTTCCCAATATGAAATCTTCTCTTCCTTCTTCTTTGAGATTGTTTCTTTCTTTTTTGTGCTCTTCTATTTCTATTTTCCTCCTTTCTGTATCCAGAAGCATTATTTTAGATTTTTTGTTTTCAGGAAGAATCATATTATCAGTGAGACACTCTCTTCCTTAGGAATGAGATAGCTTATTTGTCTAGTTGTTTATTTATTAATGTTCCTCTTTTAAAATGTAACTAACAACTGGTCACAAAAATAAGAAATACCAAATCCTTTTGTTTGGTTGTCATCAACCTGAACCCTCAAACAGGCCTTTCAAGAGAAGGATGGGACAAAATGTCCTGACTTTCAAGGTCCGACACTCAAAAGGTCCTCACAAAAATAGAAGCACAAGAAAATACACACACACACACACACACACACACACACACACACACACACACACACACACACACACACACACACAGAGACACACCTCGGCTTCAGCCACTGGGAGACAGAGATGGGAGGGGGATTACACAGCTTTTTTCACTTTCTCTACTGATGTCTGCCGTCTGAGTATTTATAACACTCTCTCTCTCTCTCTCTCTCTCTCTCTCTCTCTCTCACCACACACACACACACACACACACACACACACACACACACACACACACACACGAACACACACACCTTGTCAGACTTCATCTCTGTCTGTCTCCTCCCCACTAACTCATGACTTAACGAATTACATCAGGAATGGGCCTCTGTTGTGTTTGTGTGTGAGTGTGTGATGATTCCAGTTGATATTTCCATGGATTAAATGTATTGTTGCTGTTGGTTTGGTGGAAAATATACTGCAAAGCCGCCTGGTGGTTGATGTGAAAGATTTCTGAGGCATAGTGACGTGTGTGTGTGTGTGTGTGTGTGTGTGTGTGTGTGTGTGTGATAATGTAATATTTATATCTGAAGATAAATTCCAGGCAAGGGAATATATTTTGTATCATTCAAACAATTATTTCTTTATTGATTTAAATATTTTTTTTAATCTGTAAAAACAATAATGAAAAATATTTCCAGAGTCCAAGATGATGTTGTAAAATGTCTTGTTTTGTTTGACCAACAGTCTGAAACTAAAAAATATTGAATTTACAATGATAAAGAAGAGAAAACAGCAGACAATATTCACACTGGAGAAGCTGGAACCAGAAAGTAATTTTTCATAAATTAATAAAGTTCTAGATAAGGTAGCACTCTATCTAACATTAGATGTGTTAGACAAAAACATTTTTGTTAAGTTAAAGTCTGGATTTCACAAACAACACAGTACCCATACTGCTCTCATTAGGGTTACAAACAGTCTCCTGGTGTGTGCAGTTTTTTTGCTCATCGACTTCAGTGCTGTGTTTGACACTATTGATCATAAAACTTTAATCAATAGACTACATCAATGCGTCGATATCGTGAACTGCTCATTAGTCATATCTGTCAAATAGAGAATCTTCTGTTTCAGTTGGTAACTATGTTTGATCTTCAGCTCCACTGATGTTCAGAGTGCCACAGGGATCTATTCTTGGTCCCATTTTGTTTTCCCTTTATACATCAGATCAGCAACATGTCATCATACCCCTAGCACTAAGACCACACCCCTTTTTGGGGGAAAGAATAGTGCTATTACATACCCAGAACAGACAAACCAAACACTGGCTCTAGATAGGGTCTTTTATGTGTTTTGCAGCCACTGTAGTTTCTATACACGCTTCACAGCCCATTTTCATTCCCAGGTCGTCAAATACTAATGCAAGCAGTATTTAGTTGGTTAACCTCACTGCTAGATGACACTAAATCCTACACACTGGTCCTTTAAGAGAGACTTGAAAACTGTTAACCTATCCTTTAATATGGGGTCTGACAATAGGTGATAGAAAGTCAAAGAAGCTGTGTCATGCTGGGCCAGCATCTCTCCCCCCCCCGCCCCTCCCCTCTCTCTCTCACACACACACTGCAGTAGATCAATATGCTGTGACAGAGCCAAGCGGTTGTGAGTCAGCACTGACTCTTCAGCATCTTTCTCTCTCTTCATTCTGTTCTTCTCATTCTCTCCATCGAAAAACTCTCTCTCTCATAAGAGTAAAGCAGACTGCAAATACAAACATTCAGTTATAAATCAAACTGCTGTGTTACTTGTCCAATCATGTTCTTTTTGTAAGCATTCAAACCATCCAAGAACTTTGTTAGAACTAATTTTAATTACATTTTTGTAAAAAAAAGTACATACAATAAATACTGACATAAGAATGTAGCTACTTGAAGTATCAAAAGTATTATGCTAAAATGGCCCCATTCAGTGTTGTATTTATTCTATTTTTAATATGATGTAATATGTTAGAATATTATTATTAAATCATTAATGTGTAAGCAGAATTTGAATGTTGTCAAGGGAGAACTAGCTTTAATAATTTTATATACTGTTAGGTTGTTAAATCTATAAAAATGTAAATTTCATAAACTGATTGCACATAAATCCAAGTAGGCCTAACTATAGATTTTCCTCAGACATACAGGGGCGGATCTAGAGAAATATTCATGGGTTGCCAGAGGGGAGAAATATATGCTGATTCAATCACAAAATATCACATATATCAATATTTCCTTGGAAAAACCCCCAAATGAAGATATTTGAACACAACATTACATTTTCGTTGCCCATTAGTAAAGCATTGAATACAAATATCTCTATCTTTGGCATTAGAAATCAACATTATTTCCAAATCTTAATACATTTTTACATTTGACACTAATCTGGGGTAGCCAGGCCCCCTAGAGCTGCCCCTGGAGATATATAACGGAGTAGCAAAGTATAAATTATCATAAAACCAACAAACTACTTACAAATAAAGTTAAATTCCACCACTGACTACAATACACTTAACAATCATCAGCATGTTGACCTGTTGGTTTTAGCCTCTGTCTGTTAGCATGGTATCATGTATGGTACCCATCAAGTGGACATATAAGACCGTTTCACATGATTCTCATATATATTCACATATTGTTGCATAAAAAAAACCAAATACAAACAGCTGGAAACACAAAAAGTCAGCTGGGGATCATTTTCAATCTCAGAGTTTTATGCTAGCTAGCTAGAGGCGATAAAATCTGCTAGCGACAATCGTCATTTACGGTTTCAAAACATGTCACTGTTATTGGTGAAAACTGAATATGTGCCGTGTGAGACCGAAAAGCTTGTCAGATGTAGCAATTAGGGATGTAACGATACACTCAACTCATGATTCAATACAATTCACGATAAGTTGATGGGTCCGTCAGCCGTCTTTTACGCCTTGACGCGAGTGAAGTAGGACGTCAAACAAGCAAAGTCAAAAGTAGATGGTGCCGTCTGCTGTTTAATAATAATAATAATAATAATAATAAGAAGAAGAAGAATAATGATTCATTTTTCATATCACTGATTTGAATCATCACATATTTGTATTGCAATTTAACGGTCTTGCTATATATCGTTAGATTCCTAGTAGCAACAGTAAGAAAGGGGGTAAGGGCTGACCGAACAGTCAGTTAACTTGATCTGTTTACTGAACATTAGCATCAGCTGACATACTTCTCTCCAGGACACTTCCTGGGGAAAAATTGGGAAATTATAGATAAAAAAGTGTTACCGAAACGAAACAACAATAAAACAAAAACACCATAAAAACCTATTGAAGTGCACCTGATTAAACATGACTACGTGTCTGAACCCTTTAAAAAAAGTGTTTCAGAATGATCCCTTTCTTTGTTTTGGGTTCCACATTAATCCCTGATGAAAGATGTCGGGCCAAAGGGGCATTATACACATCACATTACACTCAGATCTATCTGACTGTTGTATCGGTTGAGGTCACACCAGAATAAAAGCTTCATTTCCTAAGTTTTTGCCAGAACAGAGAGGATGCTGGGTAAACAGTCGGCCTACTGTGGCTGCAGGCTCTGTTTATAGACTGGTGGGAGTCTGTTTGTTCAGTGTGTGTGTCGCTTCATTCACTGCGATGTGGCTCAGATTGAGGTCTACGCCGACACAAAGGCTCCTCTGTTTGACCTGCTGAGTGTGTGTGTGTGCGTGTTTCCAGGTTAGATGGACTTGTGAGGACACATGACAGCTTCTACCCTTATGAGGACATTTTGGAGATCTTCATATTGCCTGTAGGAATATTTGTTCAGATAAGGGTTCAAGTTAGGTTTAATATGGTAATCCTCCAGGGAGTCTGTGTTCATTTATTTTTCATTAACATTCTTTTTTTTTTGTCAAAAAAACAAAACGTTTTTGTTTACAAATAAAAACAAAAAACTTACATAAAAGACAGACAAATGTAAATTAGCTAATTACTGTTTTGATGCAAAGTGTTATTTATGTAGCTCCTGGTTGGTCAAACAGTTTCCTCCACCAGCCAATAATATCTCTTGTTCAGAAATGGATTGATCTGTTGCTCTCAGTGGGCGGGATATATTAGGCAGCAAGTGAACAGTTTGTCCTCAAGTTGATGTGTTAGAAGCAGGAAAAATACGCAGTGTGAGGATGTGAGCGACTTTGACAAGGGCCACATTGTGATGGCTAGACGACTGGGTCAGAGCATTTCCAGAACTGCAGCTCTTGTGGGGTGTTTCCGATCTGCAGAGGTCAGTACCTATCAAAGGTGGTCAAAGGAAGGAAAAGAACCAGAGACAGGGTCATGGGGGGCCAAGGCTCATTGAAGCTTGTGGGGATCGAAGGCTGGCCCGTGTGGTCCGATCCAACAGACGAGCTACTGTAGCTCAAACTGCTGAAACAGTTAATGCTGGTTCTGATAGAAAGGGGTCTAAACACACAGTGCAGAGCAGTTTGTTGGTCTGGGGCTGCAGAACATTATGACCACCAGGGGGCCCAGGGGCTCATAATGTTATTGCTGATCGATGTATACTGTCAATATGACACTTCTGAGTATTTTTACCTTTGATACATGATAATTCTTCTGTACTTTTCCTTAAGTAGGATTTTAACTGCAGGACTCTTACCTGTAATAGAGTATTTTTACATTGATGTATTAGTACTTTTACTTCACTAGACCAGTGGAGGATTTACTTGCATCTAGTAGTGAAGCTGCAAGATTACAACTAACTAAAAACAGCTCAGCCTTCCAAGTGTGGAGTAGAAACTATGGTGGCCAGGAAAACTTGTGAAAAACAAAAAGCCCCTATATAGAGCCAGTGTTTGGTTTGTCCCCTCCAGGCTAGAGTAGTAACATGGCGGCCATCTTACAAGATGATCCGCTCCCTCTGTAGATGACAAATGCTCATTGTAAGGTAACAAAAACAGGTGATTATACACTAATGAAAACATCCCTATGAGTATTACATTCCATTTCTGCCAGTAGATCCTCCTGAATGTTACACACTGGACCTTTAAGATACAGCTATGCAGCCATAGCAGTGATGCACTTTGCAGTTTTACAGCAGTAACAAATCAGATTTTTGCTCTCTGATGTCAGTCTGTGTGGCGCCGGGTGAGGAAACCGTCCATCTACCTGCTCACTGCCTGCCTTGTTAAACAAACTGCAGACAGTCTGTGATTTCAGCTCCACTGTTTCATACCTCTAAAAGCAGAGCACTGAAATTAAAAGGATGTTAACAATCGTCAACAAGGGCGTGGGACACAATGAACCCCATAGTGACTGACTACCAACCCAATGATGGAGATGGTTGTCAAAAGTGCACAAGGTGTGTTTGGCAGTCTATCTTTTAAACAGAATAGGTTTCAGGAGAGTAAGGTCACTTAATTTCTACCTGACACTTTATGCTTCTAATACACGTTGAAAGGAAATCAAATAAGAACACAGTTATAAACCATCTTTTTTAACTGTAAACTAAAATGTTTATTTATTTTTAAATCCCAAAACGTAGTTGATAGCCCCTGAGTAGTGTCTCAGGTATTCATTTCAGGTGGCTTACAACCCAACAACCTCCACCAATAATATAGGACAGCTTGTATGTAAAATATTAAAACTATGAAATTATAAAATGCATAATTTGCAAAAATTATACATTTGCATAACACATGGCCTTTTGGGAGGGAGTGTCTGCAAGTCACCGTCTTAAAGTCTCCTCCATTCAATTTGGCAGCTGTTTAAAAAATAATCTATAATGTAGCCTGAGATGTATGTAAAACATTGGCATTTTAACATTTACTTTTGTCAAATTAACACCTTTAAATTATTATTTATGTCAGTTAATGTCTGTCTCTGTAATACTACTACTATTATAATAATAATAATAATAATGATAATGTACTGTATGTTCCTCTTTTTACCCTTTCTGCAACACATTCATGAGATTTTTCTGTTGTAGGATCTGATGTAGAAAGATTTGGCCGACATATTCGAAATCCATCAGTCAGCAGTGAGCCACATCATCATTGCAGGTGCTAACTTTCTTTATGCTGAACTTGGAGCTGTGGGCTATCTGAGGAAGCCCTAAAGGAAAATCTGCCAGATGTTTTACTTAACTACTCTGAAGTGGTAGTGGACTGCACTGAACTGCGCAGCCAAAAACAAAACCCTCTTCTCCTTCAGAGCGAGGTGTTCTCTGCCTACAGATCAATTTAAAGGGTTGATTGGTATGGCCCCTCATGGTGCAGGGACATTTGTGTCAGCTCTTTATGAAGTCTCCATCAGATCCTGAGGCAGTTTGGCATTACCTCTGTCCTCAATAGCCATCATGAAGGCTAGGGTTTCCTTGCTGAGGACTGTGTGCCCTGAAAGGTCTACATACCTGCCTTCCTGTGGAAGAAAGCACAAGAACTAAGGTCTTTCAACTTTATGCAGTCGCCTGCTTCTTGTTTAACTACCAAAATGGGCCTTTAGTCAAAGCCTGGGCAAACAAGTGCTAATCCCAGAACCACAGGAATGAGTAATACTACCAAACATTTTTGAGTGGGAAGGCACTTGGAAAATAAATACTTTGCTTAATAAGCACTGCCACATTAAGTCAAAGTCCAGCAATCAAAATCTTCTTAAAGTAAAATTACACAAGTATTGTCAGTAAAAAGTCCTCAGTGTCAAAAGTGAAAGTACTTATGATGCAGAATGGCTCAGTGTTACACTATTATATCAATTGTATTATAACCAATGCATCAAGATGTCAGCACTGTCATCAGAGGACAAGCATCTAGTAAAACTGCCTGTCTCTTTTCAGTTTGATTCCTATTTAATTTTATATATTAATTATATTATTTGTTTTTACATAAAATAAAGAAGACTATTACTAACAAGGCAGCTATGTAATGACCTAGCCAGTGAACTCTAATTTTGTTTAATCCCTAAAACCTCACCAGTAATTCAGACATTCTTCAAACCCACAGAAACTGTATTTTAAATTCTACTGAATGAGAGAGGATCGAAAGTATTTTCACTGTGCTATTCTCCAGTTATTTATTTTGTAAATTTTAAAGGATGTGAATATGTACCTGGAGGTAAAACTGGAGATATATATGGGATTATTAATGTGTAAAGACCTAAAGCCTGTCTTAATTTTCATCTTAAAATCTGTTCAAATAAAGTATGTTAATTAGTTAATGAAAAATTTTCAGGATAAAAACAACAAAACAGAAAATAGAATGTCTGAGTAATTGTAAGTGTAAATTAACTTTTATTACTACTTTTCTTTTGCGCTTATGGTTTTATAATGCGCAGTGTTAACATGCAAAGTAACTACAGCTGAACAGCAAAAAGTACAATATTTCCCTCTGAATGGCAGTGGAGTAGTGGCAGTCACATCATATGGAAACACCCAAAGTACAATACTTATAAGTAAATGTACTTAATTACTTTCTACCTCTGATGACTGCTAAATGTGTAAATAACCACAACTTTAAAAGTGATAAATTGTCAGTGCTGTGTTCATTACTGGTTTCTGCTGCCCCCAAGTGGCAGAAAATATCAGTTACCTCTAGTTTAAAGCTGTGCCAGTTTAGTGTCATTTCTCTATCAACATATTAATATGTTTCACATTGGTTGTGGGTCACTTCATGAACTTGAATGTATGTTTTTTATTTTGTAACTGTCAAATGCTAGGATAAACATCATATAAACACTAAAGTTACTTAAAATATGTTATATCCATTGTCATGTTGTAAACAGTTCTGTGTACAGTAGTTCATGTTATTCATATATTACAGGAAGAGCACTGTTTCTAATGTGTTGAAATATGAGGATGAACAGATGAACTGGCAATGAAATGACATTTTAAATGCAAGTATTTATTTCCTCAGCATCGTGGCTCTTCAGTCTCTGGCACATAGAGAGGTGTTTCAGCAGATATGTATAAAAGAGTGGGTGTTTAACACAGTTACAGTGTCTCTGTAAATACACTGCACAAACATGGGGGTATGAAGGTACCCTTGGAGGCCCAAAGTTGGGAAAATTGTTGAATCATCCAGGAACCCAAAGCAGCAAATATACTTCAACTTCACTCATAGAACTTATCTTGCACCAAAAAAACATTATCTTATGAAACTTAACACTTCTCCAAATTGTGACCTCTGCTCAGATGATCAGGTTGGCTTATTTAAGCACATCTCGGGACTGCAGAGAAGTCGGCCCACTTTGGAGACAAGTCTGTCACAGATACTAGATGATGATATACTACCATGTTCTCCCATTATTGTACTTCTAAATTACATGTCAACTCTAACGGTGACATACTTACAAAGATGTACAATGTTAGCTGGTCTGACTGTGGAGCACAAAAAGATCTGCGCTGTCAACCACAACACATGATCAATATGTAACAGTGGATTAATATTTACCTTGAAGTAATTAATATGGAGCTCTCAGTCCAGTCTCCTTCTGAGCAGAGACACTAATTCAGGTTGAATCGTGACAAATGATGTGTAAATAAAGACATGTAACTCGCACTGACCAAGAATCACAGTGTCAGCGTCGGTTGTGTTTGCTATGGTTTGGTGTTGCGATATATGATCTGATTTTAATGATGTGTGACTTAAAGAGACCACCACTCTAATTTACAGCTTGCAACCTGAAGACCTTCATTCTACTATCTACAGTCATAAACTCTGAAAGACTTCAAATGTTATGAAATTGCAACTGCAGGGTAGCTCTGTGCATGTTGATGTAAGCTGCCTTGTAAAATAAAGCATTTGATCACAAAACGTTACTGGTGCATAGAGAGGTATTTTGGCAGTATGAAAGAAAAACAAATCACCTCTCTGTTTTTGTTAACATAGTTGCACTTGCCAATAATGAGGATGGCGTAGTGTAGCTTAGTGCATTTGTGAATTTCATTTCAACTAACCCAGATGCTGGTCTCTTAAAGTGAGTCAGAGACAAGCCCATCAGGTAATGCGGTATGCCAAGGCTACCAGGGCGGGCTCATAAAGTGTGAGAGAAAATGCTAAAAAAAATTAACCACAAAAGGGATGAAACGGAGCAACATTTAAGTGGGCGTTAAAAGTTTGCTTTGCTGCCAGTCCAGGAATACAGGAAGTGCAGATTCCCCTGCCAGAAATAAGAACGCTGTAAAGTACGTTGCGATGTGTTAAATCCAAGCCTGGTGTAGTGACAGACCAGGTCTTTCATTAAAGCTGAGGGTAGATGGATTGACAGAGCTTGAATGGCAGTGTGTTGAACTGTGTGTTAAATGGCAATCACACAGGGTAGAGTATCACATGCTTCCAGCAACTGTACGGTGCTGTGACTTTACCAGATCACACAGGAGTAGCAACACAAGCTTATATATTTATGTTGGCTGGAAACACAACACTGTGGAAGCAAGTAGTGGCACATTGTCATGTTCGTAATTCTTGAGGACAGTGTAAGCAAAGAGAATCTTCTCTCTAACAAGTTTTCTGTGGTCCCTATTACCTTTCAAGAGGGGACGGCAGTAAATATAGCTCCCCATCTATCAGCTGCAGCCATCAAGCCAAGTCACTTTGATAAGATGAAGATTGGTCCTGCTCTAACCCCGAAGATCCACTGGGCACAGCTTTATGACGGCATGTCTGCTGTCAAAAATAAACCAGCCGAATATTCTATGGAACAGAGCGGAGAGACACTACTGGGACATGTTGCAGCACTGGTGGAATCTCAAGGAACAGGAGCGAAGTGCTCAGTGTAATTTGGGGGTAAATCTATGGGACTAAAGTGTAGCTCCTGGAAAAATTTGATCATTGGTTTGAACTTGTCATCTCCCCATCCAATTAGGCCTGAGCACTGATGTGGAAGATATCCGTTCCAGAGGATGAAGACTGGTTAAAAGGGAGGTCAGAAGCCTCTTCAAACAGGGGTGAAAATGGCAATGACATTAATTTTGTCCATACAGGAGGAGATACTGACACAGGTTTGTGTTAATATCGAGGTTCAAACAAGACTGCCTTGAAAATATATTGTGCTGTATGAGGTCTAAAAATCCTGTCCCAACTCCCGTTGAATTCCATCATGCACTGAGAATCGAAACTATTGGCCAGTTCCTCACCGGGCCTGAAGCTACCAGGAACGACAGTAGTAGACTTCCTCAACACAGTGGAGCGAAATATCACTGTCCGAAGTCAACTGATTTCACATCAAGTGTATTCTCTTCTATCTTGCAGGCTGCATCATCAACTGAGTAACTACTTAAGGCAAAGACTGGACCTCTGTGATGGAGCCTCCCAACGCAGTGGGTGTCTTGTAGGAATCAACTCAGACACTCTCCAACAGGCTTCTGTCATGCTGTGGAGTACAAACATTTATAGAAAAACACAGCAGAGAGAGAGGAAACAGAAGTGACGTAAGTGAGCTGGACTATGTGCTAGGCTATGGGCTAACCACTGACAGTATATAGTACCAAATAGACCAGTGCTTACGAGCCTGTTCCTCCCCACCTCCACGTCTCTTACATGCAAGATAGAAGAGATCAGATTGAGGGCTATGTCTCACTGTGTGACGATGAGCACAGAGACTGGCTGAACCACAATGGGCCAGTTGCGATCAAGCTAGCCGGCCCAGACGAAGGACTCCGGGAAGAGCGGAGAAAGGGGATTGTGGGTTAGGCAGGGAGAGGACACCTCCCTGCCCTTTCATGTGCATACATGGAAAAGTTTAAGACAAGGAGAGTGGCAGCAATTTTCCAATTGGATGTTTGAGGGAATCAGTTGAGCTGTCAGCTGACTGTGTATGGTTTCTAATAGGAAGCTTAGGAGGAATCTGCTGAGCCATCAGCTGATGTGTGTTTACGACTAGCTGTGATCATATGATATATCTGGAATTGAGAGCCTGACTTTGTGGCCTGCCTGAACTAGCTATGTGTGAGGGCTGGCATCTAAATTTAAAGCACCGCCCTGTTAGGTAGAGTCAGAGGGAGCTCCCCGCCTTCATAAGGACAGGTGAGGGCAATTAGTGCCTCTTTGTCTGAGGCCTGGTTGTGTGGCAGGATTGCTGTGTCATGCAGGTAAGGGAGAGAGGAGAACGCTGTCATATTGCCTTATTAGAAATCTAATGAGATCTTTTGTATATTTAGTTGTGGTGTGACTGTCCTGAGTGATCCAGACGGAGCATGCTCTGTAGCCCTGTGCTGAAGAGGTATGTCTCAGTGAACTTTGGGGTTTCATTAAACTGTAGATATATCACTAACATGATAACTTCTCTTCAGGCAAAGACTCAGCTCTTCCTTCTCCCCTTTTAAGCCAGAGTAGAGCTTTTCAACTGTTGCATTGCTTCTTAGCAGAGCCCCACATGTACAAGGTAACTGAAACCAGTATGGTAATGTAGGAGGGTCATGCTCTCTGAGGTATGTTGTTGTCAGCTGATGAGACTGACTTTTGTTATGTTTTCCTTTCCCCTTATTGCAGATTTAAGGCCAGACTGCTGCTTTGCCTGAGCCAGTTCGCCAAGGCGGTTGGCGAATGTGTTTACAGACTGTACAACTTACATAATCTGTAGATGGTTGAATATTGTCTTTTTATATTGGGTGTAGTGACACTGAATGTCTGAATCTGAACCAACTGAATCTCACTGTATTTTCTGTCTTTTGTTTTGATTAGGCAGTGGGATGTAGTCGTGGGATATGCACCCCTCCTTGCATGCAGTGTGGTATGATTGAAGTGTAGTGGTCACTTCACTGGTTTGTAGGTTTGACTTTCCTTGCAGTGTAAGTTGTAGTGTTTGCAGTGATCAGTGTGCACACGAGGTGATTTCTATTGGGGTCTGCGATAGTCTCCCCGCGGTGAGTACCCTGTCCTGCCTATTTCTCGCAACCATTTAATCTCTTATTGTATTTTATGTTATGGTGAAGCCATTTGCTATTTATACACTAGTTGTTTCAACTATTTTAGTATTGTGGAATAAAATAATTTGGACTAGTGTTATGGTTTCTCCTTTCTTTTTCAGGTCTTTTGCCAGTATAATTTATTTTTAAATATTATTGGAGAGCTGAATGCACGTCTCCCGCTTTTCTTGAACCTTTTAAAAATTGTGTCAACGCTCAGATGGTTAGTGTCTAGGGCTGGTACAGTTCTATTCTGTGTATCGGTCCCCGTTGTAACCTGGGTGGGGTCACATATGCTTAATTTATAGTTATAACTTCCATTCATTATATCCATTTTGCATACCTTACAACAACTTGCATGTTTAAAGACACCCTTTTTAAGATTAATACAGGATTTTATGTACTGAGGGCACAAATCTTCAGAGGAAATAAGTGGCCATTTTGAACAACTACAATCCTAAAAACACATTATATTATCTCAAATACTACCTGCATTGTTATGTGTATTCTATCATAGTTTATTTTTATATTGTGGTGTTAATAAAGGAAAAAACTCACTGGCTGCCATGAAGTAAAATGTTCAGGACGGATGCAGAACTGGAACTGGAACCAGTTCAGAAAACTGCAGATGAAGAAATTAACATCCAACTGACTAACAACTTAATCACGATTCAGCTTGTTGAGGTGGTGAATGTGGAGGGTGTCGATATGTTTTCATTCTGTATTGATTGATTGGATCAAAGAATAAGTGTAAGAAAACCATGACAATTTGTTTGTATTTTTGTGTCCATGTGTGCCGAGGTGTTCCAGGAGGAGAAACAGGAGGAAGTAGAGAGACAAATAATTAAAAATCTAATAATGAAAGATTTTCTCATTTTTAAATAGTTTAATATGGAGCGATCTTTGTTTCTAAGTTAACCTATAAAGACCATTATGAGTATCAGTTTGTTAACAGTATACACATAAGGCAGGCGTTGCAGTATTTATAACATAAATGTGTAAAGATGTTGTGTTTAAAGAGGCATGGATTAATGAGTTTTGTAAGGAACCAGATAGCAATGTCTTAGAAAGGGAATGTAATTAGGAAAGCATTGAAAAATCTGCTGATGGTGAAGATGAACTTCTACATGACCGACAGCAGCATTGTGTGTTTCAGGATACATGTCTTCTGCCTGTGAATATTGTCCAGAAAGCCCTGGATCAGTTTTGTAATCATATATTGAATTTGGTAGAACATATCGTGATAGTAGAGCGCATCGGTTGACATTGTCACATTATTTTAATAATAGGATTTTGCATGCTGATGGTAGATTTTCACAAAAGGGATTTGTACGTATTATGTTATTACACTACCGTTATTGATATCTTTAAGTCAAAATCAATAAATATGTTGTGTAAAAAAAAAAAAAGGGGTGGACTGGATAGAAAAAAGCTATAGATATAGATATCAGTACTAAGTACAAGGAAAAGAGTGATTCAAAATTATTTGACACTGGTTGCAGAACTACAATGTAAAGCTGTGGTCGGAGTCTTCCCATCCTACAGAAGTTACTACTGGAGGGTTGCAGAAAGTATCATGGTTCAGTTACCGCAGTTAAAAATACTGAAATGGATGCATCCATATGAATTTTGGCGTAGAGTAGTTTACTCTCTAAGTACACTCCCTGGTTAGTGTAGATGAACTTTCCTTCTTTATTAACAGCAGACAGGACATTACAGAATGTTCCGTACTCCGTTACGGGCCTCCCGGAATAAACTAAGAGGGCATCGAATATGATAAATTTTTGAAAGTGTCAAAGTGTGATCTGTTCAGATTAACATTTTACAGTCTATAAGCACAATAGACAGTTTGAATTAGTTTTGCATTAAATGCTACCTGTCTGAGACTAACATATTTCAGTCAGGACCACTTTTGTCAAAAGAAACTATTTCCAAACGCATAATGTTATATTTGGCGGTACGGCTCTGTTCTGGGACCTCCTTGCCTTTCCATGTGTATACATGGAAAACTTAAGACGAGGAGAGCAGCAGCAAATACCCCCTGGGTACAGAAAAGCGCAAGCATCAATGACAACAGAAATAACATTGATTAAATGACAGCATTAAAGGCGGAGATATTAAATGGGTCCCCAATACATTTTGTGTTTGGACTCATGTTTCGTGTTATATGGTTATAATTAAAGATATATTATTGTATGTTGAAAATGTAATTAGAATATTAAATAAGACCCGAAAAAAAGTGTATATTTATATATATAAAAATAACATATGTTACATATATGTAAAAACGTGTATCACAAGTCGTGCCATATCCCTTTATTTTTTAGTGATCCACTCAGAAAAATGTGTATGTATGTATGTTAATCATTAAAAAGCCATCTTTCTCCTCTTTAGCTTAGAACAAGCTGTTTTGAGTACTTTTCCAGTTCTGCTTGAATATAAGTGAAAAGATCTGCATCTTGCATGCCCTGTTACACATTCCCACTCTACCACTTACACCAAATACTGTTCTCAAATGTAGCCACCGGAAACTATCGGAGTTGTTTCCTAAGTCGGACACTTCCGGCTTGACTCACTTTCCGGTCTTTTCGCAGGTCTTTCCGGCAGACGATCGCCACTTAATGTCAGTCCAAGTAATTTATACATTTTAATGAGTCTACATGTGGATTTTTAAACATATACATCAACATTTACATGTCTAATTATTATCCGAAAGTTATTTTAATGAGGGAAAGCTGCAAGAACGCTTAGATTGCGCTTGGGCGACGATCCATTTAATATAATAATAATACATTTATACACATCCTTTCTATTATTTTGATAAATACAAAAATACAGAATAAAATTAAGTAAATAATCTATGGCTAGATCAGACAATCATACATAATGAGTAACAGTAAATACCCACCACATTGAGCAATATGGATTTCTTTTTATCTTCATCATCAAAATTGTTTGCTATAAAAAAGTGTTCCAAAATTTCACAGTATTCTTCCCAAGCTTGCACATTGCGATCAAATGGTGGCAGTGTCCCTACTGTACATTAATGTACCTTAAAACATAAGGAAATGTGCACCAGTTGCAGACATGTAACTGTGGAGGAGAGAAGAGACTTACACTTTGGACTTTTAGCTTCCAAGGGGAGTGCTGACCACCTGCAGCATTAACTTGAAGAAACATATTGAAGAAGCATAACCATGAGAGGTGTGGCTCAGCTAATATCTCTATGAAATAAAGCCTCAGACCCAGGAGAGGCACAACAGGTCCCATCACTATGGCAACCCTTAATTACAGTTGGGAGCACACAGCTGATTGAGGTGAGCTTATTAACACATTATTCTAATGTGTATCTTCTCTCTCTCTCGCACACCAAGCATTCAGGCACACTCAACATTTCTTGAGAAATGTTCTGGTTCATATATATATATTCCATGTTTAATATATTTATATCTATTGATGATCAAATTCTTATTATCAATTTCTATGATCATGTAATGAGGTGTTTTTTTCCCTTTTAAAATGTGTTTGATTGAATTCGAGATGAATTTATTCATGAATGAGTGTAAAGAGTTTATTTTGTGGCAGTGTTTTGCTGCTCTAAGCAAGGATGTAATGGTAATGATAAAGCGTTACCCACCTTGCTCCCCCTTATTGGTTGATTGATTCAGTTGATTTGAAAATAAATGAGCAAACTCAGCCTCATTTCAAAGAGGTGGATAAACTTTTTCTTTTACCCCCTACAATGTCCCTGGCTATAAGAGAGTGTAACTTATGAGTGTAATACCACTTTCTCATCTCAACTGTTAAGATCACATTAATATACTGGGAGCCATTGAGCTAACTGTGCTTTATACACGGCTGGTAAGAGGTATGTTGGATGGATAAAATACATACGAAAAAGGAGAGGTAAAGCAGGAGATACTCGGGACTTTCTTAACTGAGGTACAGTTAAGAAAGAGACAGAAAAAACCTCACATATATAATGTACTGTATAAAGACATTTTGATCATAAAATAATACTGGAAAATATTACATTGAGTGGAAGAAGTTATGTTGACGTCAATTGACTGATGTCATGATTGACAGTCGTGATGCAGAGAGGAAGTATTGCTTGAGTATACTTAAGTGTGAACTGTCAGCTGGTAATGGCATACTTGTACATTTAGTAGGCAGATACTGATTGGGTATGTAGCAGGCAGGACGTTTGCTTTCGAACACGCTCTGAGCCTCCCAACGGATCTTCAGAAACCTAACAAGTAATTAACTAAGTAAAGAAATGTGTCAAAAGAGAACTTTTTGCTACAAAAAACAGAAGAAGAAACAGCCAGTTTTCTTGCACGAGTCTCATTTAATCTGTTTGTACATTTAAACACACACACACACTCACACACTTTGATCACAATCAGCTCGGTATAAAAATCAACCGGTGAACCTAATTCACAGCATAAAATCTCATCAATCATCAATAAACATGTTTTGGTTTAAAAATAAATTCATGCATCTGAGCATCATTTATATTTCCATGTACAGTATGATACAAATGATGTGAAAACAAAAGCTACACAATCTGACAACCTGTACACAGAAAAACATTTACAAACTAAAACTGATCTCAGTGCACTATTTTACATCTTCAACAACTGCACTGTTTTTCTCTTTTTCTGTGGACGTTCCTTGGCTTCTTCTGTTTTATATTTCTTTTTTTTTCTTTGAGTATCTGCAGATGTCGTGGAGAAACCCACCACACATGCACTCCGCACAAACACCCTGTACATCAGATTTGAATCAACAGCACAGTTAAAATATAGTCAAACCTTTTTTCTTTTCTAGATTACAGAAGTGTTGAACGCTGATTATAACGTCAAGATCAACATTTTTAGACATCCTTTTTTAAACTACGGCAGGCCAGAGGGGACAAGTGTGACTTTCTGTTTTGCTGTGAAGTTAACTGTTTAAAGTTTAATATTCTCACACCTACTCTGCTGCTCTGATTTTGACACCTGACCTTATATCTTATTAGTAGTCGTGTTCCTATCAACATATTGTTCTGCTACTTTTGAAGTGTTGCATTGGAAAAGGTTGGTGGAAATGGCAAAATTCTGTTACTTGAGGTGGTTTTTGTCTTTTTTGAAAAAGACTTAAAGAGTAACTAAACCCCAGTAGAACTATATTCTGCTGAAAACCTCTGTATATGGGTATTTACTAGTGTTCATCGATTTAGGTCCAAATCTGGACATTTTAGGGCAAAGCATTTGAATTCTACATATTTTGCTATAAGATTGCATAGTGACCGCCCTCTACTGGTGGAAACACGGCTATTACAATTGAATTTTGCTATTGGCTGATCTGCAGGCAGGTGTGCATGTGGTGGCAGCTTTCATCACCAACCAACCCTGCTTATGAAAGACCAACGTCTCGACTCTACAGACTGTGGCCTGCTACGTAGCGGTAGCCTGAAACTCTGCCATAGACACCAGAGAGTTAGCCTCTTTACAACACCAGTATCCCACGGAAACCTTTACAAATGGCTGTGAATGTGCTTCCAGTGACGGTCACTTCTGGCTTACTAAACGTAGCTTAGCTGTCACTCTGGCCGGTGTTACCTCCTGCATCACACACTGTGTAGTCACATGGCCATGCCCCTATATGATTCTCTCTGCTGCATATTTGTAATTAGTTGGGAGGGAAGGAGCTAGCAGAACATGGGGGTGTAGTTGCTCTTTAATGCGCTTAATGAGATGGGACATTTTTTTTCGGAATAAGTTCTGAAGTAGCCCTGACTGATCAGCTGTGTATCGCTCCAACAGTCTCCTCATAGCTCTTCTATCCATCAATTATCGCGGATGTTTAACACACTGTCATACTTCCATCCTGTTTTCTGCATCGTTTTGCACTGTAAGGTTCGACTGGCGCTTTTAATTGTGTCATCTTGTTGCGCCCTTTTATCTGACTGTAGAATTGGCGCCTCCTACTGCTCATCTTGAACGGTAGTGGATGGAAACAGGCATTACTTCACATTTCCGTTACAATTTGTGATACATTTAGACTCCGTTAGCTCACTGCTTTGAGTATAAAACTCTAATTTGATGTGCATTTTTTGTTGTGTCAGTTAAACTATTTTTTCTTTTCAGACACATAAACAATGATTACAGTGAATACTTCAGTGTGTGTCCACGGTGAAGGAGTCAACAAATCAGGTGTGTGACCTCTGGAACTTTTTTCTTCTATTTAACTTCATATAAACAGACTCTTTTGACACTTTTCACAACAGTTAATATTCAACAGTTCAGACACAGAAAAGTCATCCACACTGTAGATTAGGCATAAATAACATTTAAATATTTCCATAAATACTCCTCCTAACATCCTCAGATGTCCCATGTTGTTTTACGATCACGATGCTTTGGATGTGTCATGTCTTTAAAACAAAAAGCAGCAGCAAAGAAAATGTTTTTTTTCCTGTTCCTTTTGGATGAATAAGTTTGAACATTCTCAGTGTAGCACCAGACAGAGTACAAAATAACCTTAATTATGGATTAAATAAAAAAAAAACAGCTTATGAAATATCCCTTTCCCCCCAAAAGAAAACAAACACAGGTAGAAAGATCCAGAAAGGCACTTAAGTGTGATGATATCCAACGACAGACACAGTAAAGGCTCTTGGAAATGAAAAGTGATTTTAAATCAAATGTCAAGTTTCTTTCAGACAAACTTCAGGAGGTTTCTATAATGAAACTGCATCAGATCTTTTATAAATCAACTTTTCTCCCAGACCAGTGTCTCCTCCCAGTGATCCCAGTACAGAACGTCCTTAAGGATTTGTATGAACAACAGTTTAACCAGGTCAGTTATAAACCGCTGTTACAGTTTATCCTTTACGTGGTTTCCTCGCTTTTGTTTGCTATGAAACATTCTCTCAATGTCAACTTTTCATTTGGATGTTGTTTTTTCCCATGGTAACCTGAATGCAGCATCAGTATCTTTAGGAGATGTGTCAGAAAGCTTCTGAATCCAGGAGTCAGATGTATGAACGATGCGTAAGAGCAAACGCAACCAAAAAGAATCTTAATAATAAAACATTATCCGTGTACCATTATTTTGCATTTAATTATTAATAAATCTCAATTATTCTCAATCAGTTATTGGTTATATTAACATTGGAGGGATAATTTATTGATTAATCGATCTTTTATTTAAAGTGTGATTAGATATGAGAGCTATAAACTAAACTGTTCCATTTCTGAAGTTTAAAGCTCCTGAAAACTTGATTTCACTGTCTTGACACCCTTCAAACTTTATGACTACAGAAACAAGAATCAAAGTTAATTTAAAGTTTAGAAAGTAATTATTTATAACGCATAAATAAATAAACGCATTGTGTGGGATTTAGTGGAATCTAGATTGCATGCAGATCGCAAACAAGCCAGTGTTTGGTTTGTAAAATTTTAGGCTACCGTACAAACATGGCGGTTCAACATGGCGTAAGTAATGTCATCATAACAAATGCAATTACCATCCCATTAGGTTCTAATGCAATGGAAACATTGTTCACTACTCCAGTAAATAGGATGAATCATATATACGACTATGCAACAGGAAATGTTTCTAGTTCCCTCCACACATCAGGAATTAATGGACAGCCAATCAGAATAGAGTATTCATCCAGACCACAGTATAAATGTATTTAAGGTACACGTATGGAGTGAAACAAGCAGTTCCACAGTGATTGAGATTCATAAAACATAATGTGTATGCACGGCTTCATACACCAGACGTTTTATACGTCTGACCCCTGGACGGGAGGAACCACTGAGCTCTTTCAGACAGTTCCTGCTTTTTCTTTACGAACATTTAAAAGTCGTTACATTGAACCTTCTTTCTGTTTGTTTCTGACACTTCTGATGTGACTCCAGGTGATCACATGATCACTGAATGACCTGGAGGTGCAGTTTGTCATCTGAGGCAAACCAACTGCAGCAAGGCCTTCTGATGGATAGTGATTTACTCAGAGAGCTGAGCAGAACAACATGACAGCGAATTAATCCTCTCCTTCACTGTCGCAGTGAGTCACATGGCCTTTGTTTCTGAGCTCGTTGGCTTCTCACTGGACAGTTGTGAATCCAAATGGACCAAAACAAAAAGAAACACTAAGAAAAGCCAACTGATGTTTCCTTGAAAAAGCTGATGCTTCTTATGGTTCTTTAGCTATCTTGATGGTTTGTTCCTGTTCACGGTCACGTGGTTCATCATCAAGTGCCTCATGTGTTAATAAAAAAAAAGCCAGAATAAAATGTAAACGTCTCGTCACTGAAGTCGGCTTTGCATCGCAGCAGCGAGTCTTCTTCCATCTTCAGCTTGTGATCTCTTCAGGAGACTCGCTGTCTAACAAAGACGTTCGGGTTGTGGGTCGGATTCCCTCTGGATCCACTTGTGGTGCTGTTAAGGCGCTTTGGATAAAAGCGTCACCAGGCGGCAGAAATCTCTGCGTTTAGAGGCATTTCCACACAAACACACTGCAACAAACAAACAGATGTTAACAGAGTTTAACATCAGACACCGAACTGTGTATCTGCTGCAGCTTCTGTCGCCATCACAGCACCCGTAATCTTATTTATAGGAACTAAACTTTATTTATATATCATATAGAGATGAGAAGAATGACGGGCTTTCACATTTATTGTGTCTGTAGACATATATTTTCCTAATAAAAAATATTGAATTAATACTTGAAGTGGTTTTCAGGCAAACATAGACTTTGAATGAAAAAAGCACATAAACAAGTTGGTACAATATTACTAGTTTTACATATAAATAGACTGTATCATAGTTTAATTTCTTATCGTTTTCTGCTATTTTTTAATAAACTGATTCAATATTATTTTAAACCTTGAACTGTTCTCTAATGGGGTGATATTGAGGATATTTGAGTGATTATCACTTTCAGATATTTTGGCTTTGAGGCAGCTTTATACTTAATATGAAACTGACTTACAGCTGACATGAGGACACCATGCATGTGAAGTAAAGAGCTTTTAAAAGGTGATTTAAAAAATCATAGTCGAGAGTTTCTGCCTGAAAGTCATCGATAACACTTTATAAACACCAATGAGTTTGTTCCTGATTAAATGTTTTGTCAGTAGAAGCTTCATAAGAAGAACAGTTGCCCATCGTGTTTTATTTTTGAGAGAGGAATCAGTTCTGAACACAGCAAAGCAATCTCTCTCTAAATAACACTGTAGCTGTGTTTCAGGTCATCGTCTGTCATTGATCGGTGATCAGTTCACCTGCAGTCGTCTCCTCCTGTGCTGATCACGTATTTGTCTTCGTGGGAGAAGCGGATGTTGGTCACGTGAGCCGAGTGGCCGAGGTAGCGCTTGTGTTTGGCCTGCGGACAGAAAAAATACTTCAGTTTCTCTTCAATAAACAATCAATATATGATCATTTTACCCAGATGCAGTTTACATCCATGTCTGTCCAGACTCGTGGTATATATAGTGAAGACTTTGAAGGATATTTAATAAAAGGTATGGAGCGTATTTTTTGGCAAAATGAAAGTTATCACTATAATTCCAGTGACTAATATCCAGTGAGAAACACACTGTCCTCACTTACAGAGGACTGATAGTTAGCTTTGTCAGCTCAATATCAGCTAAACCAATGAGCTTGTGGTAGTTACATGCTACAGTGCTTCCTATATGGATGTTGCTGGAAAGAAGCTACAGATTCCAAAATGTGGAAGCTTCACACACATCTTCAACCCTGAATCCTACAACTCTGGTAATGGCTGTCAGCGCAGAGGCATAAAAAATGTCAGTGACTCACAAACTTCTCTGTGCAGGGGAAGTCGAACAGTTTGACCAATCCAAAGTCGTCACCGGTGACGATGTTCAGGCCGGCGTGAGACACACACGCACAGTTGACTTCAGCTTTGTCTGCGTTTCGCGGCCAAATCCCCAAAACTTCATCTCCAAGGACGCTGAGGAAGAGAAGAGACACAAAGTGAAGTCACTGGGTCTGGGTCCAATTAGAAGTTTACTATCTTACTAACAGAACACAGTTCAGTTACTTCACAGTGTTTTGCTTTTACAGGACTGAGAGACTGACAGATAGCACGATCTGATGGATCAATAAATCAAGACCCAGAAAAAGGGCAAGTTGTGCAAACTGTTCTTATTTTTAAGTTTTTTGAATACTGTGTGTGTGTGTGTGTGTGTGTGTGTGTGTGTGTTTGTGTTACCTGGTCCAGGTTGCCCAGGTGATTCTGTCGATGATGGTCTGGTCGCTCACCAACTTCCCTGAAGGAACCTCAAACACTTGCCGCTTATAAGCTCCTGTAGACACCTGCGCTCATGCACGCACACACACACACACACACACACACACACACACACACACACACACACACACACACACACACACACACACATTCTTGTATATAACAGCTGTCAGCAGTATGTGTATAAAATTTATATAAACTTCTAATAATAGCCCGGGTGTTTATTTGCTTAAATCACTGAACTCCCCTTGCCTTTGTTGGGGACAGGGGTTTAATTCCTTTAACACAAACTCTCAGTCAGCACAGATGGAAATACTCTCTCACTGTGTCTCTTGAGTTTTGTTCAGCAAATGCCTAAATGCCTAACATGCCTATCAACAGGAGCAGGGCACCGGGGACCACAATACTATCCTGGCCTGTCTTAAAAATGGCTGGTGAGGATGTCCCCCCTTTCATCATTTATAAAGGTGGAATATCCAGGGGGCCTATAACAAGGAGGGGATCCCATCCCACATATATATGTGTATATATGTATGTATATTTGTGTGTATACCTGTATATAACAGCTGTCAGCAGTATGTGTATATGTGTGTGTGTGTGCGAGACATTTTGTCTGAATACACGCCACACTATAAGGACATTTTGTATTATGAGGACAGGGTTAGTGTCCTCATAATTCAGACAGTATATAAGTGTTCGTATAAGCTTAGAAAGCTAAAATCCCAAATTTCTCCAAATTCTAAAAATTGTCTCCATAATTCATATATACCCGAATTTGTGTAAAACGTGGGTATCGAGACAGTGCCCCTGGAGGACATTCTATGGTAGTGCATCCGCTCATGAATATTCGGTTTTGTGTAAAAATTCAGGGTTCTGATTGGCTGGCAGTCGGATGGTCCCCATAATTCATATTTGTATCAGAAAAGCTGTGTAACCATCCTTACTGTTCATCAGGTGACTTCTCTTCAGCCAATAATTTTGACCTTAAATCATTCCTGGTTAACATTGTATCCTGCTAAGTCAGCACACTGTTACTTCGCGTCTGAGCAATTGTACGAGGGGGGGACGTGTCCCACTCACTTTTTAAAATGACTAGTTTGGAACCCCCACCCACTTTTGCCATGTGAAATGATATAAGTTCATCAGTCTAGTCACGCAGTGACTGGGCGGGGCTTATGCACCTAATTACTACTGTCTTCTTAATTAAGCATTTTGTCAGATTGTTACATTTTGAGTTGTGTTTTGTGTATTCAGTATTTCAAGTGGAAATTGTGTTGTATGGCTCGAAACAATATTTTTGACATTCACCACATCTTTGTAGAGCAAGAAGCAAGGGGTGCCCCTCTAATGTAGGAAAAAACTTGTTTGGGCGGCAGTGTCCCTTTAGTACACAGTGGCCCGTATGTGTGTGTATACCTGTATATAACAGCTGTCAGCAGAGAAGTCAAGCTGCAGGATGAAAGCAGGGATTTCGCTGCAGTAAACCAGCCGGTTCAGATTTGGTCCTCCGCTCACATCGTAAACATCCACCGTGTTCTCCACCGAACCAACTGCCAACAGTCGCCGGTTCGGACTGAACCTGCACATATACACACATACACATACACATACACACACACACAGTTCACTCACATAGAAGTAAGTAAGAATTTTTAACCTTATCCAACATTCAAAGTTCTGTTCTGGAAATGTATGCAGCACAGTTAATTTTTTTAATTAGATAATACCTCAATTGTATTTTTAAACATTTGTTGTTTTTTTGGTTCATTGTTATTGTATTATATTTGTGAAATGCCCAAATTCGGTTGTATTTCAATAGCATCTCTCCCACCGGATGTCCTGGATGGCGACGCTGCGGTCTCGTTTCTTCGCCCACATCTTTAGTGTGTTGGCGAGGAGGAGGAGGAACTCGCCGTTCTTCATCCCCACCGCCAGCATGTCTCCATCTGCACTGTAGCTCACACACCGTGCTGCGTGGCCGACACACACCTTGTTCAACAGTTTCTACAGAAAGAGAAAACAAAAAGAAAAATACAATATACTGTTCAAGTGAAAAAAAGATAATTCAGGAAACTTTATAGCTGGCATCTTTAATGCTTCCAGCAACTACATGTTAAACTGCGTGTGCGTACCTTATCAGTGAGGTCCCACAGTCGGATGGTGGCGTCGTCGCTGGCGGTGATGCAGAGATCTTTAGTGGGATGAGCAGTCAGACCCCAGATTCCTCCCCGAGCGTGACTGTCCAGCAGCAGGTTAGACGCAGCATTCTTCTCCCCGACCTCGATGATCTCCCCGTCCTTTGTCCCCACCAGGATCTTACCCTGAGGAAGAAGAAGACTGGGGTGATGAGGAGGACGGAGGGAGGATGACGACTGAGAGCTGAAGATAAAAATCTGAAGTTCTCACCTTGCCTCTGCAGACGGATCGGACACACTCCACCTGCTGTCCCGTCTCCAGCTGGAAGGCTCGACAGCGCTTCATCTCCTGATCCCAGAGCTTCACCGCGCCACCCTCCTTAGTCCTGCAGATCATCAGAATACAAATGTTCAAAAGCACATTGCATTCACTAAATAATAAGACTGGACACATTTTCAATGCAGTCCATAGGACATAGGACTCTGACAAAAGAAGACATGCCTGTTTTTTAAATCGCTGTAATGGTCAAATCTTTAACTTTATCCACACAAATGACATATGTACACGTTCAGCCAAGCCTTGGGTGCACGGAGACGGTCTGGCCTATGGCATTAATGTCACAAAGGACGTTCCCGTGGGTATTATAATGGTTGAAATGTGATAGTTTGGGACAGTTTCATTTGTAGGAAACATTACTGGAAGCATAAAAATTACATATTTTTTTAAAGGATGAAAGGTGACTGTTACGTAGGGAGGTGGCAGGCCACTGGATAGTGGGGCACAGTCACAGCTTACCCATGACAACATATGGACATCCTTCACAGTGTACACACAGTGTTTTTTATTTTATTAAATTAGATTGTTTTATTGCTGGAGTTAGAAGGAAAGAGATACAGAGGGACTTTTGAAATGTGACAAACTCATCTTATCATACTGATTAATTTGAAGTGTATTAAGCTCAATGATAAAAGTAATTAATGTTATGATGTTTGGAAGCCGTTGTTTGACAGATTGTCACTTGAGATACAATCCGCTGTTACTCACGGCCTTTCCTTCCCGCCGGTGACGATGAGTCCGTCTCTCAGCGTGGTGTACATGGTGAAGACTGGCCCGGTGTGAGCCTTGGCCACCACCCTCAGCAGGTAGTGATCCCGCCACACGTAAACGTCCCCGTTAATGGCTCCAGTGAACGTTAAGTTGTTCTGCAAACACACATTTAGGAAGAAAAAGTTACCGGTTACAGAATTATACTCATCTCTGTTTTTACGTGAGTGAAAACCTAATAATCACATTTCCATATCAAGAAATATTTGTTGTACTTTCCAGGTAAAATAACAGAACTGACGGAAATACTCTCTTGTCTGGATGCTCTGGTTAAATTATTATGTCTTTAAGTTAGTTGAAGAGAGAGATAATGTAAAGTGAGCTAAATTGTCCATCAACAAGAGAGTGAGGGAGACTGCTGGGTGAGCTACATAGACTTTTGAACTGGGCATGGCAGAGGGTCGTCAGCAAATTGGACACACCTGAGGCCTGTGTGCCATGCGCCTTTAAAAACCCTCTGGGAGCTCAGTGCTCTCTCTCTCTCTCTCTCTCTCCCTCCCTCTCTCCCTCTCTCCCTCTCTCCCTCCCCTTCCCTCCCCTCCCCTCCCATTGTCCGTCATGGCTCGTTGCTTCAAACTTGATTTGTTTGTGGCCATTATTTGGCACCCTGGTTGATGTAGGGTTATTTGTTTGCAAGTACATTGGTTTTGGCTGAGGCATATGTTAAATTTGGCACATTCTTTGTTTGGGGAGATGCATTTTTGGATAAGATTTGGTTGATTTGATCGTTTTCATTCAGGGGGAGTTTGGTCCTGCAGTTAGCAGGTGTTGCCATGAGTAGACAGTTAGGAGCTAGCAGAAGTGACTGTTTGGTCCTCTAGTGTGGTATGTTTTGGCTTCTGTGGAGTCTTCCTGTTTAGGTATTAGCAACATAGTTCATTTGGGCTTGTTATTTATTTTTTTAGTTTCTTGTTTTCTGTGTGGTGTGCGGTCAGAGCAGTTGTCTTGGGGACACATCCATAGCTTTCAGGTGAATAACCAGCTTGCAGAGTGGTATGCCATTAGCAGCATGTCTGTATAGGCAGGTTTAGGTGATCCTGACATTGACAGTGCTACATTGCAGACAGATGTAGATGTTGATGTCACAGTTGCAACTGCAGCTGTAGTTGAGGGTGGCAGTTCAGTTAGGGTACAGAGTAATGTAAGTTCTGTCAGGGGATCTTTCCATCAGGGGGATCCTTGGTTTTAACACGGTGGAGTTCAGTGCATGGCAATCAGTTTGGTAGCAAAACACTCCATTAAAAGGTTGTTGTTGTTTTAGGTAATACGCTTTACAATGTGTTGCGAGACAACCAGTGAGGATTCTGAACTGCTTTGTGTTCCAGATTTGCCCCAACAGTCTGTTATTGATGGCCAGACATATGATGTTGAGTATGAGGATTTTGTTTCAGGAAATATTGATGTAGTGGCAGGTGATCTGATTGATGCTGGTGTATACACAAGTCTTAGGACTGGATTAGAAAAGGTATCTATTAAATATGACACGTTTTCTGACATTGCGTGAAAATACATGTGCAATCATTGGTCAAGGTGGCCGTTTTGCTGTGGTTGATTCGCATGCACGCAGTGTAGATGGTAAAGGGAAGAGTGTTGTGTATTTCACTTGCGTAGATGTATTTGATCACATCTGCAAATTTGCAACAGTATTAAAACCTCCCAAACTGTTTGAGATTGCTGGTGTTTGTGTAATCCACAGATGTCCAGTTGGAAATGAGAATTTCAAGGAGTGTCTTCATCAAAGAAGTTAAAAAGCAGTGATTTTGCTGCAGTGAAATCAGATGTTTTTGTAGGTGATGTTACGAGTAAAGGACTCCAGTTTAAACCGCTTTGTGGTGAAGTTGTGTTTCTTTAGAGCAGTTAGTCAGGCTGTGTGTGGTACACAGAAGTATCACAGGAAAATTAGACTTGCTGTAGTTAAGCATTTGAAAGATAATGGTGGTATTTTTAGATCTGAGTATTCTTCAATGGAGGAATATCTCACCGTGTCAAAAATGGCCAATGACTGTAGCTGGGCCACTGAAGTAGAGATTCAAGCAGCAGCAGATTTTTTTTGGAGTAAGCATATTAGCATACTGTGATTGTCGCTGGCTTAAATAGAGCTGTAAGTACAGGCCGTTGTCAAATCAAGGAATTTATTTGGAAAATTGTAATGGTAACCATTATGACAGTAGTTTGTGTTCAGCAGCCGAACATGCAGTGTTGCTATAGTTACTGCAAAGTAGATGTGTCTTCTTCCAGAGGGTACAACCTTAGGCAGCACAGTAGAGCCAAAAATGTTTGTGTAGACAGTTTGAATACAGTTGCAACTTCAAGTTTTGTGGTTGCAGACGTTGTGGTAATTGAGAATGATGTCACCGAAAAGGAGTGTAGTACATTTAAGTTTAATCAAATCAAAGCAGGTTTGCATTGATTTGTCTAAAGTCAGTAATTCATCTGCAAGGAATTCAAAAGTACAGACACATAGTACTGCAAATATCAGTAAGTATTTGAAAAGGAAGCAGTACTTCCAAATGATACTTAAATATCAAGACCTGTTGGATAGGCAGAAACGTAAGGGAATGAGTAAATTGAAATATCGTAACGATCCTTCGCATAGTCAAGAAGTTAGGGAAATTAGTAAACGTAAATATCAACAATACTTTGCATGGTCATAAAGTTAGGGAAATGAGTAGAGCAAAGTATCATGGAAATCCTGAGAATAAACGTGTGTCAGCAAGTAATAAAATAAGGTTGTAGCAAATAGAAGAACTCACAGCAGTTTGATTTTGTAATGGAGCAGGTTTTGGGCCAGATTTTGTTTGTTGTGTTTGCCATAGACAGCTTTTTAGACATCAGGTTAAAACTTGTGAAAGAGCTGATTATAATAAGATAGGAGTAATGCCATGTCAGTGGTTAAATACAGCTAGAGGTAATTTGTGGATCTGTCACAGTTGTCATTGTAAAATTAGTAGGAGGTACAATGCCACCTGAATGTACATTAAACCATTTGGCAGTTCATCCCATTCCACCTGAATTGGCTTGTTTAAATAGCTTAGAGCAACATTGACTAGCATTACACATACCATGAAGATATTAGCATTACCGAAAGGTGGCCAGGAAGCACTGGATCACTATTTTGATGATATACTGAATTTAGTGCCAGCAGAAGGTAAAAGTCCTGTGAAATTGCTGTCAGATATTACAAACGAAGCAAAATGCTTCCCAGTGTTTTCACAGGGATGTAGTACGTATCATGACAGAAGAGAGCATCGCTTGACATTGTCACGTTAGTTCAAAGCGACATTCAAAATCTTGTAAAGAATAATACTGTATGTTTCAATTTTCCAAGGCCGGCATCAGCTATGACATTTCTCACATTGATAGTGAAGAAAATGAGAGTGTAAGGTAGATTAATCAAATAAGATTAAAGGGGGGTGGGGGAGAGAATCTGACAAAATGAAAAAAGAGCTTGCAGTGAACATTCTTTTTGACATTAATAAGGCTTTCAGATGACAATGCTAGCTTTGACACTGTAGAACAATTGTTTAGACATGTGGGTGTAAATCAAACACTTTTTGAAATGGTGTATAATTGCATTGGTAGGAAGACTGAGGTTGTTTTGAAAAGGCAGGCTAATGAAGTTTGGATAAATCAATATAGCAAACCACTATTGAAGTGCTGGAATACTAATATTGATATCCAGTACGTTGTTGATGCCTATGCATGTGTAGTTTATATTATTTCCTAGATTTCTAAAGCAGAAAGAGAGACGGGAGGTAATGTTAGTGCTAAAGATGCACTGAAAAATGTAGTGTCAGTGTATAAATTAACAAGTATGCGTTTAAAGAATGTTTCAGGAAGGTCACACTTGTGCCTGTAGGGGACAATGTTAAAATGAGTCTGCCTTTAAGTGTGTTATAACAAAAGGCATCACATGATCTTACAACTGAAGATATGTGGATGACTAGTTATGTTGATAGGTACAAGAATAGGCCAAGAGATGTAACTTTTAATCAAATGTGTATAGCAACATTTGCTTCGGAGTATCGGATTCTATGTAAAAAGCAAACCTCTGTTAATAGAATTCTGTTAACCAAAAATTGACGTTTCATTTTGAAAAGAACACGTACGCAACCTGCAGTGGTTCGTTATGTGCGCTTTTCTGAAACAAAGAACCCGGAACTGTTCTATCAGAGTATTTTGCAGTTATGCCGTACCATGAAGATGCTCAGCTCAAACCAGAAGGTTTTGAGACTTATGAGCAGTTTTACAACCATGGTTGTGTCAGCTTAGTGAAGACAGTAGTTGATTTAAATAGAGACAAATTTGAGATTGATGCCAAAGTGTTGGATAATATCCAAAATGAAATTGATAGTGATGGTGTTGTTGAAGATGCCTGGTGCCAGCTTTGCCCAGAGCAAGAATTGGAACGTTTAGAGTGCATAGACTTGATTAGAAATGGAAAAACAGTGTATGAGCACATAGAAAATATACTGGATTTAGCTGTTAGTAGGGAGCAAGTTGCAGAAGTGACAGTCTGGCATTGGATCTCTAAATGAGACACAGATGTATATATTTTTTTATCAGGTTAGACAGTGGTGTTTAGATAAGGTAATGGGGGGGGGGGAACCCAGACCCATTACATGTGTTTGTTACAGGTGGGGCGGGGACAGGTAAGAGCCACTTGATAAAGGCTATTCAGTATGAGGCTATGAGGCTGTTGACTGTCTCGTCATCCGACAGGGATAGCTGCATGCAATTTACATGCAGCTACTACTCACCGTGCATTTAGCATTGATAAAGATTAACGCCTATCTTGCACACCTTTTTGGGTGGAAAAAAAGCTTAATTCTTTACGTGCTAAATACAGTAGCTTGCAGATTTTGATAATTGAGATCTCCAACATCTTTATATGTTATTATTTCCTGTAAACTTTGGTCAATTTGGTTGTTTTTAAGCTCTAGTGCTTAACAAATAAAGTTGGATTGGTTGGATCCATGGAAGATTACGGCAAATTGGGCAATGTGGTGGCTATTCCCCGTTTGGAAATGTTAGTGTGATTGCAGTAAGAGATTTTTTCCAGTTGTCTCCCGTTGAAGGGAACCACTGTATGTAGACGATATAGGTTGTGATTTGTGGGCTAACTTATTTAAGATAGTGGAATTAAAAACTATAGTTCGTCAAAAAGATCTTGTGTTTGCAGAGTTGCTGAACAGGGTTAGAACACATTCAAAGGGTATGCCAATGTTAGATGGTGATATAGATATATTAAAACATTGTGCGACTGAAGTCGGCTCAGCTGTACACATTTTTGCTACAAATGTTAGGTATTAGTCATTTCAGTTTATTATAATACACACAGATGTGGAAGCCTGCATTTCTCAAAGCTAATGCACAAAGATAAGAAGCACAGAGACAGTCTCATCTAGCTGCAAACACCTGGCTGGGGGAGGTAGAGTGGTTATCTTCAAGGTTGAAGGCACCCAGATGTGACCGTGGCTCTGGTTTCATAAGTAATATTCAGTTATTAGGGAGAGCAGGGTGGAATAATTTTTCTTTTAGGGCGCTGTCTCTCGGAATTGGTTGGGTCGTGTGCCAAGAGGCTGGGACCAGTCTGAGCACCAACGAGGATGCACATTACAATAGTTAGCTCAAGATTTTGTTAATAGCAAGAAAACAGGCAAGCTTGAGCTGATGAAGAGACAGCATAGTAGGACATATAATACATGTTTAGATGAGGTGCTGCTTTTGGGGAAGGATGCCCCCATCGTGTTACTTAAAAATATAGATGTAGATGATGGTTTGGTTAACTGCGTGTGTGGCATTGTAACAGAGTTTATCCAGACACTCTTAAGCTTCCTCGCATGGTTTATTTTAAATTTGATGACCCTGAAGTTGGCGCACAGAGGAGGAAATGCTGTGCAAATACTGTAGTGGTTGACATGGGTTCCACAGGAATTGAACCTGAGGAGGAAAGGGTCACAAATAAAGTTGGAATGTGTTGTCAATTTCCTGTTAAACTTGTGTAGGCTTGTACAGTACATGAGGAACAAGGTCTTACTGTGGACAAAGCTGTTATCCATTAAAAGAATATTTGCACCTGGACAGACTTGCATGGCTTTAAGTCGGGTTAGGAGTTTGTCAGGTTTGGTTGTTACAGATTATGAACAGAAAGCTATATATTGTAAGGATAGTATTAAGGATGCAATTGAAAACATGCCTCCCTTCTTGGTCAAAAATATGACAAGGCACAAATTCACTACACAAACCTTTAATGTGTTTATCATGAATGTCCAAAATTTAATTAATCATGTATCAGATTTGGCATTGTGTACACAGCATTTGCAGCTTAACTGTATTGCTGTTACAAAAACATGTCTGCCTGCAGGTTCCCCACTTGACGCTTTAAGATAGATGGTTATAATTTTCATAATCATCCATGAAGTTTATCTTGCAGTAGCAGCAACCCAACATTGGGAGAAATACAAGGCCAACAACATGGTGGTGTTGGCATGTACAGTGCAGAAGATCTGACATATAATGTTCTCCAAACACCAAATGTAAATTTAGAATGTTTGGTTTACAACTGCACTGCACACAATTTATTGATAGCAGTTATTTATCGACCACCATCTTATCCCATGACTTTGGTCAAACTAAATTGAGGTAAATTACTTGATTGGTTGGATCTGCAAAGTAACACAATGGCTGTCATGGGAGACTTTAATGATAATATTTTAAATTCTTTCACAATCTGCAAGTTTATGACACAGGGTTTGTCCAAACTGGAACACAACCAACAACTGAGAAAGGCACATTAATTGATCATGTGTATGTGAAAACATCACAATATGAGTGTTTGGTCACATATTTCAGTGACCACAAGGGGATTGTTTGTTCTTTTACATCTAGGACTTTGAACAGCTATATAATACTATGTAATATAAAAACAGATAATATACATTTTTCCTCTGAATATGTGTGTTTCTCTGTATCCCAAAAGGTTTCTTTTTCCTGCATTACAATAGCATTTAAGATAACATATTCTTAAACATTTTGCTTATAGCAGTTTTTACAAAAAATATTGCAAACAGAACTAAATAATTATCCACATTTAGAAATAAAGTAATGTACAATTATGACATTATTTCAAATGCTATTGATAATGCAGGTTTTGCTTCGCCTTCCATGTAGAGTCAAAAAGCAAAAGGCTCCGGTAACTGTACTCCTGGTTTACTGGGATGGGGTTCGATTCCCTGCGGTGCCCTGCTAATTGTTTTGACATCTTCATGAAAGCAAATATGATTTTAACTGAGTTAATTGTTTCTAAGAATTGTCATTTATAAGTTGTTGCAAATCAATAGTTTTCTACTGTTAACAGTTTCCCGTCCCATCAGTCTCCTGTGTTATTATTCTGTGTGTGTGTCTGTTTGGATTTTGGGCCAATGCCCCTCGTGCTGCAATCGTCTGCACACCTGTGAATCATCCACCATTCAACACTTTGCAGCATGTCTACCTTGTTTTGTCACTCAAGTCTTTGAGAGCTTATTCAGTTACTAAACTTACATTGTTGATAATTCCTCATTGTCTTTTGTACCTGTGTCTCTGTTTCAGGGTTTCTTCCTGAATTCTGCCTGTCAGGAGCCCAGCTGACTCTGAATGACTTTTGGAACAATCCACTATCTCCACAATTAGGTTAAACTAAATCAACTGTGAAACTTCCATTCACTCTGTCTGTGTTCTGTTCTTTGGTTCAGATACTGTTAAACAACTAAATGTAAAGTAATGCTGTGACTAATTTTGATAGCACTGGTTTCTTTCTATTGCGCAGTTACTAAGCAATTGAACTTATTATTGCACTTCTAAAACAATCGTATATTATAGTATAGCTTTTAAATGGATAAATTGATGACTTAAGAATAAAATAATCATGTTATGAGGTCTACATTCCTCACATGTAACATTTACATAGAATCAAAGAAGAAATGCATTAATTAGCTTGTCACGATGATGGGTATAAAATATTCCTACATCATTTAATGTCATGTATATCTACAAATTAATATCTGGATAATATTACAATTTGAGGTAAAGAACATTTTAAAAATCATTATGTTGTAATCAATATTATTAGTTCATAATGTTGTAATTACAGTAAAAATACCAACAAATATTTGCAGTCTGTGTGTGTCAGGGTGTCCTGCGGCCGTGTGATGCACCAGCTTATAATGTGTGGACCACAACATGAAAATGTCACGCAAGATCAAAATCGCCATGCAGCGCTTACTTCCTGTTGGCAGTAGGTGGCGCTATCACTATATCTTAATATTGTCATGTAGACGTGTTCAAGGCGGGACTCTTAAACAAACGTGAAGTTTCATTGAGATTGGACATTGTACACTGTACACAGAAGTTATGAGTAAAACCTGTTTTATGGCGGATCTTAGTCCGAGTAGTTTCCTGTATCAGGTGATAAGACCTCAGGATATCAGATTTTACAAACAACAACAATAAGTCCGCAGTGAACTTACAGCACCGAAGGCGACAGACAGCATCGTCTGCATCCTGCCGTCCTCCACCGTTCCCACCACTCCCTTCTTGTACATCAGAGAGCCGCCGGCTAGTGTCCAGAACTTCACGTGTTTGATTCCCACCGACACGAACTGGGAGTCAGAGTCTGGACGAAACTCCACCACGAAGATCCGGTCCGGGTGTCCTGCTTTACTGCACACCTTGGACCCTGCAGTGGAGACACCTTCAGTATTCGGTCCTGGTCTAATCTAAATGACTATTCTTACACCATTTACACACTCTATCAGCTGTGCTTTGTTTGACCTCATGCTGTGTTTATTGCCAAAAGAAAGCCTAAATTAGTGTGACACACGCATCAATATTTTGTGGCGGTAATCGGTATGTGACCAACATTATCTGAGTATTGGTCAGCTCAGTCAGTGGAGCAAAAAAATCTTTAAATGTAAGCTTTCCTCAGCCTGAAAATATACAAATAATCAGTAATTGAATTAGTAACTCAATGTCGGCATTAGTTTATAAAATTGTTAATAATATCTGACCTGGGCCAACACATGGAAGATAAACCCAAAAGCCTCTGTATATGGGTATTTGCTAGTGTTGTTGACTGATTCAGGTCTAAATCTGGACATTTTAGCAATAGGTATTTGAATGCTACATATTTTGCTAAAAAATTAACCCTACGTACTGGTTTTTTCCCACTGGATTTCTTCATGATGTTAATCAAAAAATGAACCAGCTTCTACTTTTTATTGCCTGTGTGTCCCCCATTTCATGCAAGGTGGAATTTTCACTGTCTACGCAGTAAATGTTCGTGGTCAGTGTCCAGCGTTCCACACTCAACATTTTGCTTTACGTGTGCACTATCAGGGTACTTGCAGTGCACTGCATCTTGCCCACTTCGAAAGCGTGAACACATTTATGTACTCAAAATAGTTAGTGTAAGTATGGAAGTATTCAAGTTGAGACACAGTATTAGCCACTATCTTAGCTAACGTTACAACACAGGTACCACAGAGAACCTTTTAGAAACGGCTGTAAATGTTCTTCTAGTGTCAAAGCTCTGGCAGACTGTGTGTGTTTGCAGCACGGACACAGAGAGACTGACAGCAGCTGCTCATGGCTGGTAAGCTGCTGTGCTCCTGCTATTGTGTTACCTCCCGCCTCACACACACTGTAGCTATGACCACATGATTCTCTCTGCTGCCTGTTATTATTTGCTGGAGGGGTGGAGCTCCCACAATTTATGGTTTTAGTTATACTTAAGTTGTAGCTATTAATAACAGCTAAACAGCCGTTTTTTGGTATTACTGTGGGTGCATTTTCATGGTTATTGATAAGATGTCAGTCTGACCTTCCTGCCAGCGCCACACAGTGATGGTGTGTTCAGGTTCCACCCCGACAGACAGCAGCAGCTTCCCCGTGGCGCTGAAGTTAACGTAGCCGACGCCTTTAGTGTGAGGACAGCGAAGGATGGACAGAGTCTGTTTACTCATCGCGTCCCATATGTGGATCGAAGGAGTGGTGCCTACATGAAGATTAGGAGACATTCAGAGAGAGAGAGAGAAAGAGGATATAAATCAAGGTTGGGTTATGTCACAAAAAGTTTATAGACCACAACAGAGCAGTTAGAGGGATCAATGCAGCCTACAAACACCCTGAGAACCAGAACGACATCAGCATAAAGTACTGAGGTGCTTCAATGTTGGAAGCACTGATGGCATCGTCATCAAAGCAGTTTTTAGATTAATTTCCTTTTTTCCCCCAGGCATGCTTCAGTTGATTTCATTCTGCCGATATCAACACAAACAATAGGGGCTGGGCTGGGGCTGTGATGAGGATCGTGTGAATTTGTTTGCTTCGGGCATTATTTATAAAAACTTTCAGATGAATAAGTGAATGACTGTAACATCCTCCTGTAGATATAAATGAATTTTTAGATTTTTACACGAGCACCAACAAGGAAAAATGTCCTACAGTCCGGACGAACAAAAAATACAGTTTTGAATCGTAAATGAGCATGATGATGATGTCTGTTGATTTTCCTCGACCTGAACTGGAACCACAGCTGCCTGGAGGGAAGGAAATCAATCTAAAATCTTCATGGATGATTTGGAAATCGAACCATACAAAACATCAGTTTGGTTAAATCACAGAAAATGTGTGCTGTCTGAATCAGTTCTTTGCAGCAGCCACATTTTCTGACTCATGCTGATAAAACAGCTTGATGTTATAACATGGCCGGATGTTTTATTTTATGTTGTCCCGCTCCTAAAAGTCCTGATGGACAGCCTGCAGGTTGTCTCTGGGTGTCAGGGTGTCTGTTGTGGAGGGAAAGGCGGTGCGGCTTGGTTTTTACCTGGGAGTTCACTGACGTCACCTGACGTGTTGTGAGAGCGACGGTGACAAATGAGGCCAGCCAAAACACACACATACAAAAACAAAACATTAAAAAAAAACAGATAAAAACCTGTAATGAGTTGTTTTAAACAGGCTTACGTCAGCCATGACAGTAAATAGAGATATTAATGGGTGATTCTTGCTGTTTAAATCAGGCTAATGTACATAATATGGGTTAACCGCGATACTAGCGAGGCGTATACCTCCAGTAACTGATTTATTTATCCACTTGTTTTCAGGAGAAACAAGCTGTAAACACAACATTAAATATCACCTTTTAAGTTGATATGTTCAACTTGTTAACAAACAGTTGCTTATTTACACATCTGGCAGTTATGGACCATTAACTAGCATTCATTTGGAGTCGTGTTTCTGTCATGATGAATGGAAGTCAAATATTATGGCTCTCTTTTAGTTATGTTTTTGGTCTCCACCGCTATGTTCCCCAGCTAGTCTCTGACGTTCCCTCTGGCTCTACCCTGAGGACACTTTAGATTTTCTGCTCCACGATCCCTCCAGTATCACAAAAGAAATATTGATTTTTGAATGAAGAATTCCTAAAAACTATTATATATGTTACATGAGCAATCTCGTACCCCAACAGCTACCATGTGACAGCGATTTAGCCTCTGGGGGCAATGGCTAAAAAAAGCTAAATCGTCATCATATGATAGCCCGCTCAAACGGGATTGGTCAAAACTACTGAGACTACAAATGGAAACCAGAATGCCACCAAAATCCTGTGTCTACAGATTCAGCCTTCATATGCAGATATTTGTTTCTAGAGATTATCACATGATTGCACCAGGTTGCTAATTTTAATGAGGAACATAAAGCAGAATGTGGCCAAAAAGCACATTTATTACCCATGGAGATCTGTCTGATGTTTCTATTTTATATACAGTATAACAAAGCTCACAAGGGAAGGCTGAAATCAAATAGAAATATGGGTGATGGTAAGAAAAAGTAAAAAGACCCTCTCCTGCCCTCTGAAAAAAGTCGGACAGAGAACAAGTACATAACCCTGCACCTTTGCTGACACCTCCTCCTGACTCATAATTTCAATACAGTCCCTTTGCCTTGCCCAAATTGTGGTATTTCTTATTCAAGAGGAAAAGCTTCCTCCATGTTCGTGCTATCAGTCTATTTCTATTCTGTCGGTGGACAAAAAGTAAAGCAAGCAGGTTAAACATGAAGCAGAGGAAAGAAAAGCAGGACTCATTTAGTAGCTACAGACGAGTTAGTAGAGAAACACACGGCCATGCAGAAACACACACACAGAGACTCAGTGTACCGATCTGTCCAGTGGCGATGATATTTTTATACTTCGGGTGCTGGTTGACAGTCAAAGAGAGCAGGTCATCAGTGTGTTCCAGGTAGAAACTCTGAGTTCCTGCAGCAGATGAAGACACATAAATGCATCACAAGTTCGACTGCCACTGCAGCAGCTGTGTTTGTCTAGACAACACTTCATCAGTGAATTAAAGGTTATATAAGCATTTATGTATTATTTTACATATTAATCACTTTGTTTTGCCAATGTGTGAACAGGTTGTAACCAGTATATATAATGAACAGAGCTTCTAAGTCTGTGAAGTGAAGCCAAGCAGAAGTTTTCTGTCTGTTTTCAGAAAAAAACGTTATGATAGTGTGAAGTGTGTACCAAATGGTCGAGGTGTGGCTGGACAGATTAACAATAAGCTGAAACTCACTATAAAGCTCTGTAAAACCGAGGGGAGCTGCACATTCAGCTGATAATTCTCTACAAGTCACATAAGGTCAAAAGTGTGTATTAGGACGTGGTGTTGCCGTGGTTACCGTTGCTGAGACTGTGGACGATGGCAGTGGCGGCAGTGTGGTAGACGATGTCGGTGCCATCGTTGAGGTAGTGCAGGTTGTTACGACAATCGAAGCCCCGAAAACCGAACACATGATCCAAAACCAGGTCCTACGGGAGGAGGAGACAGAGGAGACGGATAATCAGGTGGACGGACAGGCAGACTGAGAGAGAGTCAGGCAGAGAGACAGGCATACCTCGACCAGTCTCTTTTTCTTGGAGACGTTGTTCTTCTGGAGTTTCTCTGGCTGCGGTGCCGCTCGACTCACTGGAGGCCTGGAGGGTTAATCAGTCAATTAATCAGTCAACCAGTCAAAGGTAAACAGTCACATCCCACAGCAGAGGCAGACAGGTGGAAGGACAATCAGTGAGACAGCATGGTCAGTCTGCAGACAGGCAGGTAGGACAGATGTGAGACAATAGAGACAGACAGGTGTGCCATAGACAGATGGTGTTTTCTTGCAGCGGGCTGTGATGCTTCTGGTACTTCATGGATAAAGCAGTAATATTAATGGTAGTATTACAGTAGAGTTAGTTCTTTATAACCTGACCTATGACCTCTGTCGTAATCCCTAACCCACTGGTCTACAAATAATAATAGCAGCACTAGTGTGGTAGTAGTAGTATTGCAGCAATAATAGTAGCATTAGTAGTCAAAATAGTAGTTAGACCTAACAGCATCAGCAGTGCAGTAGTATCAGATGCAAAGCAGTGATATTAATAGTAGTATTTGTACTGGTAAGAGCTGGCACAGTAGAGTTAATAGTAGTAGAAGCTAAATACAAGTACTGTAAAACTTCAGTTAGAAACAGCTCTCCCTTACCGGACGGGTGTGGCTAAACATTTTGATAAATAAAGGCAGGTCTCAATTAGAAGTCTGGTCTGGATTTCATAGGTCTTTGGATGTATAAAACCTCTTAAAAATCCACTTGAGCAAGTTCTTACACAAATATAAATGTTTAAACTTTGTGAATATGGATATGCTGCACATTGTTAGATCAGTTTGATTCTCCACAATTCAATCATTAGTTCATTTTACAGAAACCACGAGCACCAAAGTATCAAATGATCAAATGAATGTAATTGATATGTTATTCTAATTTTTAATAATAATAATAATAATAATAATATTCATACTGGTTTAATTAACTATCTGATAGTGTTTTTCATCTTTGCTGAGCAAGAGTTTTGTACAAAAGGAATTAAAGGCCTGTTCCAAATAAAGGCAGGTTGGGTTCAGTTGTTGAAGCCAATAAAAGCCCAGGCTACTGATTGAAGTTTTATGGTAGTAATAGTTACAGTGGTAGTCATAGTAGCAATTGTAGTAGTAGTGAAATGAGTAATAGTAGTAACTAGTTACACTGTAGAGGTAGACACTGTAATAGTAGCAGTTTTAGTCACAGCCGTAATGTTGTCAGTGGTAGTAATAATGACTAGTTAGTAGTAACTAGTAACAACAGGAGTAGTAGCGTTAGCAATACCAAGCAGGGTACTAGCAAAAGAAGAAGTAGTAGTACTGGTAGTGGTACTAGTAAGCAACTAACAGTAAAGGTATAGTAATGGTACAAGCAATGGTAATAGTTTAAATTATAGTAGTAGTAATACAAATAGTAATATTTACAGAGGTCACAGTAATAGTAAAAGAAGTAACAGGAGTAATATATAACTATATTATAAATAATATTCAGTAGAAGTAGATACTGTATTAGTAGTTTTAGTCGCAGCAGTGGTAGTAACAGTAGTAGTAACCGTATAGTGTTAGCAGTATTAGCAGCTGTAGCAACATTAACACCAGCCAGTAGTGATGACAGCTATAGTAGCTGAAGTAAAGTGAGTGCTAGCAGTAGAAGTAACAATATAAAATGTAGTAATGGTCCTACGGTAGCAGGAGTGACACAATCACAATAGTACTCGTGTTTGTTGTATTTGTAGCAGTACTAGAGTGGTAATAGTGGTATCAGTAATGGTAAAGGTACTGCAAGAGAAAAAAGTAAAACAGCAAGTAACAGTAGTAACAGTACTACTACTGGATGATAACTCCAGAAAGGACAGTGTGTGTGGTAATGCCAACAGCGTGGTACACTCATGCACACACACGCACGCACACACACACAAACACACAAAGTGAATGCACAGACAGACAGTAAAGTTGGACAGACAGGTGGACAGGTGTTACCTGGATCCCCTGGACAGCAGAGGGACAGAACCAAGGTACAGAGCTTTAGAAAAAACACACACACACACACACACACACACACTCACACTCACACACACACACACACAAAGATCTCATGCCTCAGAGTAGAGGTCTCCACAGGCCCACCCGAACCCTAGGACCCGAGGGCCGACCCAGGTCTGGATAGTACATTTCTGGGTTTGGGCACAAATGTTTGGACCCATGAAGACCTCTACCGCAGAGAAACTCTAATGTGACTAGCAGTGGCTGTAGCTACATGCTAACAAAATGCTAGCATGCAACTGGTGGTTGTTTTTATTTCCAGGCTCTCAGGCTAACATGCTAGCGTAGCCACTTGTGTTCACAGGCTAACATGCACAGGCAGTCTGAGAGTCAGTTTTCAGTACCAGGTGAAGAACAAATGAGGTGAGTTCATGTTTACCTGCATTTCTTTGTACCCGCTAACCCCGCTACAGGGAGCTTTTATCAGGGTCAACAGTGGATTTGGTCCAGGGGGTTTTAAAGTCTGACCCTGTGCAGCCACAGGGACCTCCTGTGTGTCTGTGAACTCACTCACTGGTCCTCCTGTAATCTAAATGAAACCCCTACGTCTGGTCCTTCTACTTTCTTTATTTTATCTTCAGCTCAAGGTGTTATTTGACTTTTGTGTGAAAAATTAGATTTTTCTTATCTGATGGCTACAACAAAGACAGATAAATAGGCAATCTGCAAAAATTGCTATTAGCTAGCTTAAGCTAACTACTTGACTAAAAGCTGCTAGCATACCTGCGCTAGGCTCACTAGATTTTATGTAGATGTTATCCATACTATCATATACGGATTTTATTTAGTGATCAGTTAACCGAGTGAGTGATCAAATGTATGTTAATGCATTTTGTTTTGGCAGGACCCCATATTATTATACAGACAATGCAAAGGCAGAGTACCTTAACTTCCAAAAAAGGGTCAAAGGTCAAGTTTGACCTCCTCATTAAAAACACAAATAATTGATACATTTCAAACATTCTGCATTGATTTCAATTCATTTAGCTGAACAATAAAACAACTTGAAAGTCATTTGGTGAGTTGAGATCTTTTGCCATTGTAGGGCAACATGGATGTACAGACTGCTATCACTGAATGACTTTGATACTGAAGAGAACTTGATAAACAGACACATGGTGATTCTCAGGCATGTTCTGAAGCATCTTTTTCTATGATTTCTAAGTGGAGATATGGACCTTTATTCTGAATGGACTGTAGAGAAAATGATACCTTCAAGAAGTGGAAGTCACTGTGTTTCTGACACCTCTCTGGCGCCCCCTGGGGCAGCTTTAGTCTTTCTCTTTGGTCTCTGTTCTGCTTAATGTCTATTACAGACCACATCCTGTCATTTCCGGATGGTTACAATGTCCTCTGGTGTCGTCTAATTTAAAGTTAAATTACCGAGGAGCACAGTGAATATTTTCTTCCCCACCTTCCCCTGTATGTTAATCCCGTCTGAATAGGGCTTTAGATGCTTCTATGTAGAAACCTGTTTGAGTGGGATGAAAGAGTGATAACAGAACAGGACCGAAACCAGGCTGTGGAGGGAGGAGGGATCGTACCCAGACACTCCTGATTACACAAAACACAAAGATGATGGGAAGAAGCGTTTGAAAGGAGAAAGAGACACATGAGGAGAGGGAGAGGAGGAACAGACTGGGTTTTAAAAGAGAGGAAGTAGAGGATGAGAATCAGTGAAGACGAGAAACAAGAAAAAAAAGTAAGAATTGTAGTTGATTTAACAGGGACATTATTAGAAGCACTTTGTTCAGACAACAAACAATGAGGAGAATAGTAAAATGAATATTCTCTGATGTTACTAACAGGCATGTAGACATAACAGATAAAACATGAAATTATGTAAACATAATCCTGATGTGCCTTTCTGTCTGAACTCAACACAATCTCTCAATGAGGGTTTGAATGAGTACCTATTGCAGCAGTTGGTGTTATTGTGACAATTTAATGTCTCATGGTAAGAGTTTCTCTCTAATCCAGGATATTCACCCACACTCTCTTCCTGTGTTATTCTCCAACTTTTAGCTGTAATCTCTATAAAAACATCTATACAGGCGGCCACTAAAATATTAACAATTATGTTACATATTTTTTCTTTTTTTTTTCAAATCGCCATCCTTGTCTAGACAAGTAGTGATTGACACAACATAGTTGTATTGTTACAGGAGCCAGTTGAACCTATTTGTAAGTTCAACTAAGATTAGTTAAACCTAGAGTTAACTAATTGGAGATAACCATAAACACAACACACAGACGGTGCTTTGGCCGCTTCCGCCCGTTGCTGGGATACGTCTGGGATATCGCTGCCATATTGGATCGGGCAATACTGGCCTGTAAACAAATACAGAGAAACCAGGGAACTGTGTTTTTTCTGGATAAAAAGCACTACGACGTTTACATTTCTTTTTGTTATCCGCAGTTAATTAGTTAATAGGCTATACTAGCAGCAAGACACTCGAGAGAGGAGTGTATGTCAAATAATTTATTGTCATAACAATCATAAAGTTATAATCATAAGGCGTATCACTGCTATTATAGCCTAGCTATCGAGATTCTAGCTAACTGGAGACAAAAAAATAAACCTTTTAATATAAAAATGACACAATGAAATCAGTTGAGAAATGTAAATGTTAACGTATGTGCTTTTTATCCAGAAAAACGCAGCTCCCTGGCACTGCCAGATATAACTGTTGCGTAGCTAGCATTAGCTTGCTAATATATACAGTAGAGTAATGGGTATAACAGGTAATATATGGCCAACATCTGACACAATACTTTATCCAAATGCTAATGATGTAAAATGAACCCAATGTAGCTCAAATAACAAAACATTATCATTAGATTACCAAATAATGTTGATTAGGTTAGCTTAACTGGTTATAAACATATTTCTGCAGAATTTATGTTATTAAATGTCAGTGTGATTTCAAATTAAGTTTTGTTTCTTCTGGAACAAATCCTGGAAGTTCTGGTTTAACTTTGGCTCTCTATGCAGCGACTGAACCTGTAAGGCCTCTAGTTTTGTCAGACTGTGGACGGTTATTGGTGGTTAAAGGGGTGAGATGGTGGTTTTGTATGTTTCAGCCTGACATATCCTCCAAACCTCCTCTACAGACTTCAAATAGTTGTTAAACAGTGTTTTGATTAAAAAAAAAATGCTATAACTCTGAGTTTGATTCTCTGTTAATGAATGAATGCAACAGAGTGTCATGTTCATAACTAAAATAATCAAATATGGATTTAGATAAAGAAACTCCAAGATCTATTAAATCACTGGGTAGCCTCACCAGCACCTGTTTTTGTGATAATGTATAATATATACTGTACAGCACATATAATTGAATTAGCCTAATCACATTGACAGTTTGCCTGTTAAAAATCATCTACACAGTAAGTATCAGGTCATACTTACTTGACAATGCCCTGCCTCCAGGGGAATGCAAGTTAAAACACAACACAGATATTAAGAGTTTCTACAAGCAAGGCCAGAGAGCAGCAGCAGCAACACTCAGGAAGCAAAGGCACCACAAAGGGACAAAAACAAGTGTCTTTGGCATAGAACCACATGAGGGTACTGAAACTCCTTTAGGGCCTTTTCCACTTCAGGGGGTACTGAAGTAGAGGTACCACCAATAAGACTCTTTTGCTTCCAGAGCACCATCTAAAGCATGCTATCTAAAACCACACACTGGAGCAGCATTAAGTTGGTGTAGTTTGGTTCAGAGTAAAAAAGCAAAGTCGGCATCACTCTTGATTGCCCTATTTGCTGGATGTCTCCTCCTAGTGCTCCTAATGGCATTTGCAGGAATCCACCAGGCCTGAACTAACAACCAATCAGAGCCAAGAAAGATAGTTTATTGTGGAAGCTCATTCCCAGGTTGTCAGATACTGAGAGTGGAAGTCTGAATTAGACTCAAAAATCATCTTCAAGCTTTCAACCCAAAGTATCTTTCTATCTTTCTCGGCTCTGATTGGTTGTTTTCGTTCAGGCCCGGTGGAGTTTTACAAATGTGACGCGTTCCATCAAAATGAGTCGGATGTCGCAGCGGCCCGTTTGTGTAGAAACACGTTTTTACAAGAAAATACAATTTTGGGCTATTTTCAGTTTTTACATGTTTCTAATTAAATAAAGTCTCAGCTTTCATACCATGTCAAAATTAATGTAAAATACAAAGGATAAATATAGCTAGCATAAATAAAACGAAACAGGTGTCAGAGTTCAAAACACCGTCTAGCGTGTTTGTGTCATCTACGTCATCTGTCAACTGTCAGTTTAGATCGACACGGACACAGAGACAGATTGACAGATTGACAGCCTAGACAAAATTAATTTTCGCGACAACGAAATTGCTCGACTTTTAAATTCAAGACATTAATTTAAGACATGCTACGACAACTGGATCGACCTTATTACGGATTTTTTCACTGCACCGGCAGCTGAGAGTGAGAGTGACACCGGCCGGCTCCGATCGTGATGGCGAAGAAAGTGAGTGTGACGGAGGCCAGGAGGAAGATATTCCACTCGTGGCTGACCCGATGGTAGCATACAATGTCTCTGATTATAATTATGTTAAGCAGTAAAGCAGTAAAGTTTATTTATTTGAATATAAACTGTTTATAAATGTCTTTCAATTCATTTGGAATATGGCGGAATGTTGATTGCTATCTTTAGAGCCCTTTTTCTCAAAAACAAGGTTTGGTGACAGTCAACCTTTGGAAGGGTGTGTCTCATACAATTGTTGGAGTAGAAAAATAATTTTGGTATCGCCATAAAGCTGAGACTTTCCTCTTTACAGCCATGAAGAAAACTCAAAATGTGTTTCTGGGTCAAAGTGACTCAAAATGATGGAGAAGGTCACAAATGTCATTAAGAGTGCTACGAGGAGCCAGAGGAACCTGATTGTTTCACAGATTATCTGTCTCATGTTCTACTGTCAGGATATAGTGAAAGTTTCAGCAAATATGACCAAAAGTCATTTTCAAAAAAAAAAAAAAGTTACTTACTGCAGCTTTAAAATCACAACTGAAGCATGTAAGTAGTATATTTAGTCATATTTTGGAAAAAATATGGGATAGCTTCTTTAAATTTATAAAAACATTTTTATGTGTTCTAGTATTCCATTGTTAATCATGTTTTGAAAGATTAGGTGCCAGTTTTTAGATATGTGACAGTTGTACCTTTAAGGTGGCCCTTTGTTGTTGAGTGTTTTGAAGACAGAAACTCACTGACACTGATAATAGTCTGTTAGCAGTGTGGAAACACACAGGAAACTGAGCCATAAACTTTTCATAAAGGGACAAATCAAGATTCATCAAGCATGCAGAAGCCCGTACATGCGGTAGATGCAAAAACCTTTAAACACACACACAGGCACATACACTCATGCCAACCCAGGTACATAAGGGCACACATACAAACACACATACACTGGGACCACTGATGACACACACCAAGCATAAGATGATATTGTTCATAAAATGTTTAAGTTCACTTCATACAGACAGTCGCAGTGTCGCAAAGTCATAAAAGCATGAATTAAAGGGAAATCACACTGAATGTCAATGACAGCAGCATCCAGATGGTTTCTAAAGCTTTGAATTGTTATGCTACATTTAAAGCTGCACCAGGAGAAAAGAAAAATGTGAACTTCTAGAGAAAGACTCAATGTCTTTTTTCAAAAACAACCTTAAAATCAGGTTTATAGTCAACCCAATACTGTACGAGTTTAGTAGAGAAGATGCTTTAAGGGATATAAAATGGAGGACCACCAGAACCAAGGACCCTATACGCTGACTACTCAAGCTGCGTAGGGCCCCGCAAATTACAAAAAGGCCTCATCACCCCCTTGTGTCAAAGCGGGTGTCACAACAAGAATCAGGTAAATTTGTGTTGTCTCCTCTCAAAGTTTGATGTCAGTAAATAACAGTAACGTTAAGTCTCTTTACTCTGTCTATCTTACTACCAGCTTCAGTTCTCTGTCTGTCTGTCTGTCTGTCTGTCTGTCTGTCTGTCTGTTTCGGGGCTTTCCTGTGAGTGTGAAAGTGAAATACAACTACTCATTACATCTGATGAATTCCAACGGGCAGCAGTGTTTATAAACTGCAGCATGGGGTCCCACTTTCACACCTGTCACTGTCCCAGGGGGCGCCAACAGGATGCACAGTGGTCTGGTGCAGCTTTAAACTGTGGACCCAAACTGTACTGTAAAATCCAGACAAGTTAACTAAAAAAATTGTTGAAACTCATTGCATTGAAAAATTTTAGTAAAACTAACTAAATTTTGTAAGTTACAAAACTAAGTTGGTGTGACTTAAAATAGTAAAAGCTGTTTAAAAAAATCTTTTTTAACTTACAAAACTGAGCTTGTATTAGTTAATGTAATCTGTTTGAACAATTTTAGTTAAAATAACCTGTTGTCATGGTGACCGTGTGTGTGTGCAATGCATACCTCTCTTCAGCAGATAGCTCCTTCAGCTGTTGGTGAGGTTTGGTTCCTCTCATCTCTCTAAGGCTGACAGCGTACATCTTAGTGGTGTAATCCACCGTCTTCTCCCGAGCAACGTCACTGTCGTAACCTTCACACACACACACACACACACACACACACACACACACACAGACACGCACACTCATAAATGAAGAGTTCTATAACCTGATCCCGGCCAAATTGTGGGGTTCAGGCTTGGGTCTTGGGTAATTATTTTTTATTGGTCATAAAGTCTTTACAAATCAAGCATATAACTTTTTCTTTGAATAAGAGATTTAAATAATAAAATATGACACTTGTCCGTGAACTACCTATAAAAAATGTCAACTGATTTGACGTCACGGTCAGTGTTCTTTTTTAAAATCAGCTCTAATGACAGACACACCCACCTCCGTCCTCCTCAGTGTCATCATCCGACTCCTCACTGTCCACGTGCGGTCGGTTGTCACGACACAAAGGCCCCTCCCCCTCTCCGCTGACCCCGCCTCCACGCTCCCTCGCCCAGATCATTAGTGCAGTGTCGGCACCGCCCACCGTCAGCAGGGTGGAGTCGTCCTGAGCCCAGCGGACATTGGTCACCTGGGCACTGTGGCCCACATAGCGCTTGAAACGGGCGTACTGACCCTGGAGGGCGGAGGGGGAAAAGAATGACCCGTTCATATACAAGTAATACAACAAGAAAAAAACACCGCACAAGTCAAAGTCCTGCAGATTAAGCATCCAGGTTTCTCCACGGAAATGTATCGTTTATCATATTTTTGGGAAAGTGTAACAAAGGAAGATTGATTGTAATTTACTCAGAGGAGACTCCTCAGGACAAAGTCAGTTAGTCAGCTAACGTTAGCTGCACAAACTAATGGCATCCAACATTACTGTTGGCGACAGTTATCTACTTTAGTCCATCTGTAAATCACCTCGGTACAGCTGTGGTCAAACTGGCCTCCGTCTGTCTCAGAGGTTGTGTTCACTGGGTGTTGCACACTAACAGCAGCTACATTAGCAGTTAGGGGAGTTTAGGCGGAGCAGATGAAGGACATCAGAGGGAAAATACGACAATATTCTTTCCTTAAAAATATCCAGTGCATCATTTTATCACTGATAAAGTAGTGCTTTTGTACAAGTGGTAACGCTGTTTTTGCACAGTCATCAGTGAGGTCTGGCTCCCAGAAGCACTTTGCTCCAGTAGATAGCCATGCAGTTGCTGGCTAATGAATCTTTGCTCTGTGTTGCAAAAGTTAAAGTTTGATTGACAAGTGAATGTCATGATATTATTGGTTGAAATTGGTTGGTTCATGCTTACGTAAGAACACATCACATTGTGTTTTACAGTTAATAGTAAATTCCTTGCCATATATTGTTAAGGGGTACAATGTGACTGAGGATGCAATCTTAAAGGGTTAAAATGAAATCTTTGATCTTACCTGGACTTTAGCATTTAAAGTCTGGAAACCCCTGCACAATATAACTACCAATAACTTTATCCAGTTATAAAGACACATATATCCACTTTACTTAAAGCTCACAAACTCATTCTATAGCATATTATTGATGTTTATAAGACATTATTCCACACAGAAACAGAATTTAAGATCTATTATGGTACTTTGGAGCAGTTCTCTATGTGTCTTTATAACTGGCTAAAGTTCTGGTAGATCTAATGTGTGTGTGTAACCCAGGACTCAGATTCTTCTTTCAAACGCTGTTGTCCCTAACAGTACTTAATAAACCTTGTTATAAGTTGTCATGCATGATTCTAAACATTTGTAGTTTATATAGCCTATATACAATAATAATAATGTTATTATAATAATTATAATATATAGCCTTATAAATGAAGTTTAATGTCTTATGAATGTGCTTATACTGGATCATAGATGAAGAAGGGAGAAAAAAGGAAGGAAGAAAGTTTAAGGAAAGAAAGGAGGAAAAAGAAAGAAGACAAGAAGTCGGTCTTTCACTTCCTATATACAGTAGATGTTTATCTCATATTTCCTATTTAATAACTCATGTGTAGAGACCAGTGAGTCTGTCTGTCATACTCGAACGGGGTAGCTGAACAGTTTGAGGAAGCCGAAGTCGTCTCCGGTGGCGAGCAGCGTTCGGTCTCTGGTGAGCGACGCAGCATTGATGTCGGTGATGTCACTGTGCGTCGGCCAGATCCCATCACAGCTCGAACCCAGAACACACGTCCAACTGGACCAGTCGATCCGCTCCAGCTAAACACACACAGAAATAAGTTCAGACAAATAGAGAAAAGTAAATGATAAATAATTATACAACATAAGTACCCACAACCAGTGTTGGATCTGAACTAATATAAGTTACTTAAAGGTCCAGTGTGTAGGATTTAGTGGGATCTAGTGGTGTAGTTCCTACCCTCCTGCACAGTCTGTAGATATAAACGGCTCATTCTAAGATAAAAACACAATGATTGTACATAAATCAATATTTTCTTGGAAAAACCCCCAAATGACGATGTTTGAACTCATAAACATTACGTTATTGTGGCACATTAGTAAAGCACTGAATAGAAATATCTAAAGGTGGCATTAGAAATCAATGAATTGTTTTATTTCCAAATCTTCAGACATTTTTTTTAAGCTTAGCTTATTACTTTCATTTATGTTTTTAACACCTTATTTTTTAAATTAATCTAACCTAATTCATTAAATGAATTAAATTAAACAAATGTTTTTGGCAGCCATGCAGTTTTTAGGGGTGGCCACCCGATGCCGCCCCTGTTAAAAAAGTGTGTGTGTGTTTGTGTGTGTGTGTGTGTGTGTGTGTGTGTGTGTGTGTGTGTGTGTGTGTGTGTGTGTGTGTGTGTGTGTTTGTGTGTAGGGTTCAAGTGATTGTCATAGATGAAGACAGAATACAGGTACTTACTGTACCACACACATTATTTCTTAACAATGGGATCCTAGTCTCTACTAGTCAATACTAGAGCTACTAGACAGTGAATACTTTTTATTCAAGTGTGTACATTATATAATGGACATGGAAACATATTTTCAGCAGGGGATGTAGATGTCCATCCTGTCAGTACTTTCTGTCTGCACAGTTGTTTTTAATCTCATCACCCCCACAGGCTGACGGTAGCTCAGTTTCTGCTCTGTTAAATTCTATTTCAACTAAACCAGAAAACTCTTTTTCTTTATACTCCTCTCCTGTTCGTCCAGAGTAAATTCTGTATAAATGCAGCTGTGATGTTTAGATACTCGGCAGCATCACTCTCACTAATAGATGCTGTATCCCTTATTATTTTGTTGGTTTTGGACTATTTCAAGTAAAGAAATATGCTACTTTTTGTTATTTACATCGCCATTAATGTGCTAGTTATGTTGAGCAGGTCCTCGTTTCTCACGCCTGAACAACAACAGAATAATGCATCCACAAGCACCTCAACATAAACTGTAATTATATTTCCTGTGTTTCACTCTGGCCAGCAGGGGGGGCTTCAGCACTAACCTCAGAGTTTCTGATGGTCTGTCTTTTTCCTCTTGGGGCTTCGAAGAAAAGTTGCTCTTTGGCTCCTGTGTTCACTTGCAGCAGTTTACCTGCAACACACACACACACACACACACACACACACACACACACACACACACACACACACATTTTAACATTGCCAGAGTGCGACAGTTTCTCTCTCAAGCCAACACTGTTGCACTGAAGCTTCTGTTTATTGGTTTATAAAGCTCTTAATGGTCTTGGTCCTACTTATTTGTCAGATTTGCTTTTACACTATGAACCCTCTACAGCCCTCAGGTCTTCTGGTAGTGGTCTTTTAATTATCTCTAAAGTCAGAACAAAGACCCATAGTGTAGCATCCTTTGAGGTCCTCGTCTCGTCGTCTGAGGACCTGAGGGCAGCAGAGAGTGGTAATGTCATAGTGTTCTTAATGAGTCAGTCCAATGACCTTATGGCCTCCTCTTGTTCTCTTTTAGCATTTACTATTATCCTGTAATTGTCACTTGTGGCCACAGAGGTCACTGTTCAACAAAAGGTACTCAGTCTCCCTTTAACCCTTTGTGTCTGATATAATTTTTAACATTCAGGTACATGTGTGACATCTCCTCGTTCGACCTTGTATAAAAATCCAGAATCTATTAATATGCAATATTATATGTTATAATATGTTAACAAAAGACAATATCAGAAACAGCAAAGGCAAGTTCCACAGGGAGGGGGCAGGGATAGAGATGCTGTTGCAGCAGTACAGTCGTCAGATGAATGTAAAAACAAAGTCAAATATGTTGAGGCAGACTTTAAAAATGAGCAGCAGAGAAAGGGAGAGAGAGCACTGTGTGTTACCTCGGGCATCCCAGTCGATGTGTGTGATGTAACTGGACGCTCCTTTACAGATCCCCACTCTCTTACTGCTCAGCACGTTGTAGATGTCCACGAAGCTGTCATGGGACGCCACAGCCAGGAATTTACCTGAGTCTGCGTGCCAGAGAATGTCAGGTAAAGAGAGCGTGAGTAGATACAGTACGTCCTCTGCAGAGACACAGCCATATTTGTGTTCATGTGTGGTAATGTGTGTGTGTGTATGTACCTGGTGTGAAGCGGACGTCAGAGATGGCGTCGCGGCGATGGTGGAAGCTCAGCAGATCCTCCAATGTGTCAGCGTTTACCACCAGCACGCCGCCATCGCTTAGACCCACTGCCAACGCCTTCCCATCCGGAGAGAAGGCACAGCAGCGACCGCCTGGAAAACACACACACACACACACACACACACACACACACACACACACACACACACACACACACAATCAGTTAACTTGACAGTAAATAACTTAGTTAATCAGTCAGTTTAGTCACGTTTTTACATGGTCAAAGGTAATTTGATTACTCCCTGACTCAGTATTCTGATGTCCATGTGTGGGCTGTAATGTCTCCAGTCCTGCCAGTGACCTTCACTGCATATCTTCCCTTGTCTCTGTCCCCTCATTTTCTGTCAGCTCACTATTGTCTTATGTCTTATAAAGTTAATTCTTATAATTAAATTCTGCAATATTGCTAAAAATTCAAAACACATATACCTCCCTCCAAAATTCTCCCCCTGCCTGGCATTTCTATCACCCAACTTCTCTGTTTTATTTACTGACTCTGTCTGGTTTTCTTATTCTGTGTCCATCATTGTATTGAAATATTAACTGGGCTTTGCTGTAAAAGAGACTCAGCTATCCAACTCCTTATACTTTAATTTTAAGTATGGAGTATGGTCTGGATCTGCGCTATTAGAGATAACTTCTGTTTTGATTTGGTGCTACACAAATACAATTGAATTGAAAAAAATATGAATACTGCAAATAAATAAACAACATTTTAGTCCATGTGAGTCTTCACAGTTAGTCACTAGTAACTAAAGCTGTCACATAATTATAGTAAAATACAATCTTTCCCTCTGCAAAGGCGGAGCCAGGGGGTGGCCATGGCCACCATAGGCTAAATTTTTTTCTTGTGCTTAACCATTTCTCTACTGCTGCCAACTCCACTGGGGACGTCTTTTAGCAGCGCACCCATCTCGTCCTGCCCCTCCACAACCCACTCTGCATTCAACCCACTCGCTGCTGTAATCTGAAATCTGTAATTTGTTCCGCATAAAAATTAATGGGAAGCAAATTCTGGTCTGACTGCGTCTTATTAAGAAAATCTGTTGTTGAGGAACCAAACTCCAAGCAGAAGAAATTCAGGTACAAGGTATAAAAGTAGTGAAAGCTGATGATGATGATGGAGCTGTCAGGGACTTAATTTAGATACACACATTTTGGTCAAAGCAAACATTATAATCTAACCTCTGTACAGCGCCATGCCACGCAGAAAAAACTGAGAAAGACTTTAAAGTGAGTACTGGCCTCAGCCTGGCCACCCCTATGGAAACATGTTTGGGTCTGCAGTGGAGAAGAAGTTAGTAGGCCTTCGTCATATTTGCACTTAAGTACTGTACTTGAGTAAATGTACTCTGAGTTTCAAGGCTCTCCAGGACGGAACAGACCACTGCAAATACGTGGATGATATGACTCTGTCCCAGATGTGGAAGCCCCAACTACCCTGTACTCATCAACAGATCTATGGGTCTAATGGTGTAGACATCTGGGTAGAGTAACACAAAATGAAACTCATAGGTTGCCATCATAGGTACCTGGAATGGGACAGTTAGACGGACTAAATGCTGACCTCAGACACCATGGAGGTTTTTGCTCTGAATCGCTTGAAGAATTCAGTGTTCAAAACCCTGAACTGGTTTCCATCTACACAGGCTACAGATTTTCATAGAAATGAACTGAAACCAACAGCTGTCGAGAAGGAAGGAAATCTAAAAACTGATGGATGTCAAATATACAGGATTTGTACAGGATACAAAAACATGTAAAATTGGCAGTCTGGTCATTTATCTAACCTCTCTTCAGCTTGCGGACGGCCACCATGCGGTGATTGGCTGACGTCTCCCACAGTCGCAGGGTTTTATCATCACTGACGGTGGCGCAGACGGGGAGGAGGGGGTGAGTGGCCAGACCCCAAACCTCGCCCTCCATATGACCCTGCACACACACACACACACACACACACACACACACACACACACACACACACACACACACACACACACACACACATGTTAATCAACATTAATCATGTTAATAACTAAGTGTGCTGTTTTTGAGCAACAGAAGATAGAGGAGCTGATAATCAGTTACTACCTTGTGTTCACAGCATTAAGTACAGTTCTAACAACCATAAGCATAAACGAGCAGAACGAGTGCTAACCCTGGATTTTGTCTTTCAGGCTACAAATATAGGCGTAGTACTCTAACATAGTTAATACATTCTATATTAGATTAGAACACCTTCTAGAATTGAGCATTAATCACACAGTATATACAGTAAGGTAGTAAAGCCCAGAGCTCTTTGTAGTAAAGGTGCAAATATAGGATCTATATTCAATATATTTATTAGCTGTATTATCTTTTATGAGGTCTAATTGAAAATGAAAATTGAAATAGCATTTCTTATATTTCCCCCCACTTCTGAAACCAAACCTACACCCTTCTGAAAGACACATTCACAAGACTCATGAACACACACACACACACACACACACACACACACAAACACACACACACACACTTTTGCATGCTTTACAACATGCCAACATCTAAAATCAGTCACACACGTCAACAAATACAAACACACACTCACACTACACGTAGTTCATCTAGACTGAAAACTGTGGAGACTGTTGATCTGTGTGTGTGTGTGTGAGTGTGCGTGTTTGTGTGCAACTGCTGATCGATCTGCAGGAGTCAGCTCTCCTCACCATGGCAACAGGTGCCGTACCAGACTATCAGACATTTAAAAATATCTGATATCCACACACACACACACACACATACACATGCACTCACACGTGAGCGAATTGATAAATTTGATGAAGACATGAATTGCAAGGTCCATCCAGCAGCCGTTCTGGAGCTTTTGGTCGTATCACATGACCTTCCTCAGCAGATGGACTTTGCTCAGTTGTCATGGAAATGTACAGACAGGTGACAAATTAAAGGAAAAACCTCAATAAATGAGTGGAGAAACACAATGAATGCAGATGCTTCCACACGGGTCCACTGCATGGTACAATTAAACAACAAACATCCCATCATGCTCTGTGGCGTGTATGAAATGCTGAGCAGGCCCAGTTGACTCTGAGATCAGTCAGAGATATATTAGTGTGGGGTTGCAGTGTTTAAACCCCTCATTACAAAGATGAATGCACATTTGAGAGTTCAGTGTTGCAAAAACCATTTAGGCTCTAGTCTACAGAGATGTGGAAAAAGTGATATGGCCAGATGAGTCATCCTTCACCATATTCTGTGGACCTGAATTATTGACCCCTACAGAGAGTGGCTCTGTTATACTGTGGGGGAATTTTGCTGGCATGGTTTGGGTCCAATGCCAATCAAAACAAGGCTGTTCTGAGTGATCGCCTTCATCCTGTGAGGAAACATTTCTGTCCTGATGGGAGCGGTCTCTTCCAGGATGACAGTGCACGAGGGCTCACTGAATGGTTTGATGAGAATAAAATGATATGAATCACATGCTATGGCCTTTGCAATCACCACATCTCAACACAGCTGAACACATATGGGAGATTTTGGACCTACATATTAGACAGCGCTCTCCATCACCATCATCAAAACACCAACCGAGGGAATATCTTTTGTACGAATGGCGTTCAAAAGATCCAGTACAGCTACGAATGGACCCAATAGTGAGATTATTTTAATAAAAATTATTCCACATCCATTCATTCATTCATTCATTCATTCATTCATTCATTCATCACTGCTTTGTTCACCATTAATGTCTCTACATGGATACCTGGGATCCATCATTGTCTCTATGTGTATTCATTATTGTCTGATGGACGTCTCTTCCACCATGTCCACTGCCCAAAGGAATTAAGTTTGGCTGTGTTAAAATACCACCATGTTTTAAAGTGTGCTTGTAGTCAGATAAACCCATAGTTCGTTATGTTAGTTACACCACTAAGTGCTGCTAACAACACCTAAAGCATCAGTACCGTTGCTATGGTTACCTGCAGTTAAATATGCCTTGAGTTCTGAGTTATAACAGAAGTTAAACTGTCGACTGAACAAACCTGCACCAGCAGAGTCATTGGTCCGGTCTTGTCTATCTCTAGAACTTCTCCATTTTTGGTTCCCACCAGGATGTGACCGTGACCCAGAGTGATGGCTCTGATGGAGGGGTTGTCCTCCAGCAGCAGGCCTGCACACACACAAAGTCATTTCAATAGTCAGTAGTCATGAAGATATTTTCCAAAACAGAAATGTATAGTTTTACAGACAGAGGTGTGTGTCACCATGTGTCCACCTGATGGCAGTGTTGGATAAAAGAGCCTCTTCTATATCTGACAACCGCTTTACTTATAATGACAAACAGGGACAGCAGTTATACCACGCTAACCATCAGGTAATCTACAAAATACATAATACATAACAAAGAGGTACAAAAAATATGAAAGTGAGGACATATAGTCGGGTTAGGGTCAGGCTGAGATTACGCTGAGTTGGGTTTAGGTTAGGCTGAAGTTGGGTTTAGGTTAGGCTGATGTTAGGCTGAGCTCAGGCACGTAGTGGTGATAGTTGTGTGTACCTT